>NC_079191.1:117496622-117584122 GCF_029499605.1 Hyla sarda
AATAAAGATCTTCTGTTTTCAGAGGACTGGTAGGAAAGGTGTAGGCATCATTTTGAAGAATAAAGGGATCTCCTATATGCAACCCAAGATGACTAGATTTTTATGTCTTTCAATGACATCTCAACTTCCACTTATTCTTCCAGCCTGTTTATGTTGTCAACCTTCGTTACCCATAGTAAGATTGTCAGAGATTGAGATTTCCAAGTTAAAAGTATAAAACATCCTCCTGCCCCCAAGAACCTACCAGGCAGATAGAAACCCTTAGGAGATACAGTACTTTGAAGTAGAAATTATGGTTCAAATCAACTTGCAGAAATAACTTCATAAAAAAGAACTAAAAATCCTAATAAAAACTATAGTATATGGCCCCCAAAAGAACCCAGTATGGTGAGAACTGGGGTTGACTAAAAGACTGACATTCCACATGTTTATACTTTGATATGCCTGAGTTTTTATTCTTGTTTGTGTAATTAAAATGACGTAATAGCAAAACATATGCACTTTGTTCAAACCCTTTCGCATCGCAGTGACAAAGTGAGGAGGAGCGGAAAACTTCAGGGTCCCCATTTATTCATGAGGGGGGAGGGTCCAAGATTTTGGACCCGAACTATCAGACATTTATCATCTGAAAAATTTGAAAGATCAAATGTTCAGAAAAAAATATCTATTATGTGAATACATGATAAATGTTCATTTAATACTTATGCTCTGAAAAATTATTTTGTCTACGAGGACTTTATCCTACGCCGGAGAGGAAAAAGTGGTACAGTACAAAGTTGACATAGTAGATGTTTTCACAGCCTGATAAAAGATCTATTTTATTTTTTGTATCAATAAAAATGTGATTTTAATAAGTCTTTCTTCTCCTGGGGCAGTTCTGTAATTGAACAAAGATTTACTTTCAAGCTGTTTTCTCTCAAACAATTAGCTGCCCGGCCTTACAGCTTTACCTCACAGTTGCCGAGAATCTGGCTCTGTTGCCCTTACAAATTTTCCTTTATCAAAGATCTCTAAAAGTGAAAAACAATCCAGCATTCAGCGATGGTCAGAATAGAGCCTTGTGCATTGTATTTCAGTGCGCGTCTTCCCTGACCCACAGTCTAGTCGGGCATCCATACCAGTGCCATGCTTTAATTATCCTGAAAGTCTATTAATATAAATCTCCCGGAGAAGAAATTTACGGTGTGATAAATTAATAGTGACACAATGTTACTGCATAGATTTAGCCAAAGCTGAACTTTTTATTGATGAGTAATGGTTTCATCAGCACCAAGTTTATTTATAAATGGATGCAGCCATGTACAGATTCGGGGATGAATTTTAGGCTACTTAATATATTAAAACTTTAAAACACTGGTCCTAGGTATATTTCATTTGCATAATACACGTCCATGGAATTGTCATGGAAATGTCTTTGCAACAAACATTCTGACTTTAGAATGTGCTGATAATATAGAACATGCACTAAGATGTGGATTCTTAAGGAGATTATTTTATACTGTTCTCACAGGTTAAAACATCTGTATCTATAGGTTTCACTAAACAGTATTCCAACCAACATTTACCACATATCTAGCCCCCCCCCCCCAACCATTGCCACATTCATCATAATTTTTAAAGGGGATTTACCACCATACAGCCTTTTTCTCTATGCACCCGATAGGACATATTTGTCCGATTGACCTGGGTCCCCTCTGTAAGCTTGTTAATGGAACTCAGAATGTAACACCAGCGTGCTGGCTTGACCAGTGCTTTATTTAATGTTTATGGGAGAGTGAAAGATTTTGGAGTGGAAAAGTCTGTGCACTGCCAATCCTTTTAAAATCCCATTCAGGAGTTCCTTTCTGAAGATTGCAGTGATCCCAGTGATTAGATGGTAAATAGGGGATTAGTGTCTATGGTGGGAAAATCTAGGATTAGTCTGAGAAAGTATAATAAGGATATATAAGACTAGGACTACTTTATGAGCATACAGGACTTAGTATAGAAGTGGGGAAAAAGATAGATAGATAGATAGATAGATAGATAGATAGATGGATTTGATGTGGCTGCAGACTTTTATAGGCTTTGGTCTAGATATGCTGAACTTGACTTGTACAGGACTTGTGCTTGCTTTAGTGTCCAGGAAGAGCAGGAACTAAGAGAGTGAACGTGGAGACTACAGCCCATTATATATCAGGGGGCTGGACTAAAGCCCATTGGTAGCTGGTTGCCTGTGGTTACCTGTGCCTCTGGAACTCTGGGTATATCATGTGATCACATAGCACATGACATATCACATGACCTTAGGAAGGTCCTATACAGGGTAAATATCCTAACAACCTTCATATATTACTTACATTCACTGTACAATACATACAATAGATGGACATACTTAATATCAAATACAATACCATATCATGACCCTGCAGGAGAGCCCTGTGGACCTGAGGGACTCTACCTGAGGGAACTTTAGGAAACTGTACAGAAACAAGTTCTGTACCGGGACACCACATGTATAAAACAGCCTTTACACTACCACAACTTTGGAATCTTGAGGGAATGCTCTCAGGCAATGGTGGGGTTTCCATTGTTTTATTAACATCTCAAGGTCTATATAGATTATGCTATTACATTGTTGGAAAAAAAAAATATTTTTACATGTAAAAAAAAAAACAGCCACTGTGTTTTGTGCCAGAAATATATCCACTAAAAGACCAAATTCTACATGGGCGTACAAATCAGCTTTTTCAAGAGTAGTTTGCCGAAAAATAAAATTTTTCCTGAAGGCAGACAGACAGGATGATATCCTGAGTGACATGTATCGGCCTGAGTCTAAAATTAGGCCTCGGACATTTAAATAACAACCGGACTGCTGTGGAGGACAGAGTGGCTATCCGCTGTCACTTCTATCCCCTTTTATCACAACAGATTGATCACTGTTGCAGGGACAGAGGGTTTAATGCAGTGTTTGACGTCTTATAGAAATAAGCCTCTTAGTCAAGTGTCTACTGGAAAATGGCACACGGCGTTGCTTCTTTGAAGGTGACCTTTTAACCTCATCGTACATCAGATGTTACTTATCCCATTGTGTGGGCCACCCTAAGCCACAGGACCTTTTAATGTACCTTAATTTAAACATTATGTTCAACCTCAATGTGACAAACCGTCTTGTGTTTGTTGCTGTATAGGATCTCTGGTGTATTGTAGCATAATAAACAGAAACCGGTGTCTCCTTTACTCACCATCAATCCCAAATGTGATCCCAATAACAAAGTAGCTTCTGGTTCCTCTGTAGTGCATGGAACACTATCCAGCAGCTATGAAACACAGAGAACCTGGGAAATATTGTTTATCCATTCTGCTTATCATCCATGTACTCACTGTGGGGAAGAACTACTCAAAAATAAATATACCAAGACTAATTCTGGTTCTTTTCATCACTAACTTATGTTGTACTCAAAATACAGGAGGTGTAGAGGTGTAGATCAAAAGGAAAATGTTCCTGGCTTTTTAGAAGAATGCACCATGAGGAATACAGGATTTCTTACCAATAATAACCTTTATAAAGACTGAAAAAATATATAACAATATATATTTTAATTATTTTCTTATTTTTATGTGTTATGAATTTAATTATATACTTAAGAATGACCTAAGTCACTTTATTTATCTTTTCCAAATACTAAGTTTTCTAATTAGAAAAGTGACATAAAATAATTTTAGGCTCAGAATGCACTATAGTTGTGGACTAAAACATACTGTGTGAATATAGAACACAATACTAGAGACTGTTGCAACGTTTAGAAGATAAGCCAGTATTAACAGATGTCTCTTTATTTTTTAAAGAAGAATGCACTAATTCCTAGCAATGGTTTGATCATTTATTGAGAATTTAAACAACAAATAGTTAACACACCTAAATGCTGGGATTACTAGATAATTCCTAAATCTGTGAAAGTGCTGAAATTCTCTCTCTGTATAATTCTGCTAAATACTGTACCCCCTGAATATAATACTGCCACACACTGTACCCCCTGAATATAATACTGCCACACACTGTATACCCTGAATATAATACTGTCAAATACTGTATCCCCTGAATATAAAACTATCATCCACTGTACCCCCTGAATATATTACTGCCACCTACTGTACCCCCTGAATATAATACTCCCACACACTGTACCCCCTAAATATAATACTGCCACCTACTGTACCCCCTGAATATAATACTTCCACACACTGTATCCCCTGAATATAATACTGCCTCCTACTGTACCCCCTGAATATAATACTGCCAACTACTGTACCCCCTGAATATAATACTGCCTCCTACTGTACCCCCTGAATATAATACTGCCTCCTACTGTACCCCCTGAATATAATACTGCCACCCACTGTGCCCCCTGAATATAATACTGACACATACAGTACATACACACACATCATTCATACAGTACATACACACACATACATAATACATACATACACACACATATCATACACACACATATCATACACACACATTATGAACGATGTGTGTATGAATGAAAGATGTGTGTAAACAAGATGTATGTATGATGTGTGGAGATGTATTCTGTGGGGGGGGATCTGGAGGCGGTGGGTGTATGTATGATATGTGTGACACATATCATACATAGAGAAGAAAGTAGAGTTGGATCCAGCTTCAATAGCAATAAAACCGTCTTTATTCAAAGGACATGCAAGGAACAGCAGAGGTTACGCGATTCAAGCGCCAGGCACTCTTAGTCATTGACTAAGAGCGCCTGGCGCTTGAAACGCGTAACCTCTGCTGTTCTTTGCATGTCCTTTGAATAAAGATGGTTTTATTGCTATTGAAGCTGGATCCAACTCTACTTTCTCCTCTACATTCTCGGTGTTGTCCAGCACCTGGATCCATGCTCCGGTTGTCCAGGCAGGGTGAGCTGGTTTGGACTTTCTGTTTCACATTTCATATATCATACATACACCCGCCACCTCCAGATCCCCCCCCCCCCACAGAATACATCTCCACACATCATACATACATCTTGTTTACACACATCTATCATTCCTACACACATCGTTCATACATCATACATACAGTACATACACACACATCATTCATACATCATACATACAGTACATACACTACATACACACATCATTCATACATCATACATACAGTACATACACACATCATTCATACATCATATATACAGTACATACACACATCATACATGTACACACATCAGCAAAATCTGCTGAAGCAAATATGCAGCAAAAATACGCACATGTGAACACACCCTTAGGGTAGGGTCACATGTAACAGATCAATAGTGTATGTTACTCTGCTGATCCGTCAATAACTTGACCCTATAGTGTGCCTCCAGCTGTTTTCCCCCATGTCCTGCTTACAGCAGCAATCTGCCGTTACACGGTCTCAGAGTACACTGCAGGTGTTCACGGTGACTCGCAGGTCCCTGTGTGGCTGCTTGTTAGTGGCAGATTGCTGTTGTGAGCAGCACACAGGGGGAAACAGCAGGAGGCACTCTATAGAGTCATCGGTGGATCCGCAGACATGTAACCCTACTCTAATGTTAATCTGTACAGGATGATTTATTATAAGAGAGGTTTCCACAATATATACATTTTTTCTCTAACTTAAAGGAGTACTCCAGGATGCAAAAATGTTCAGACTGCCGGCAGTAAAATAATAAATATATATACGCACCAGGGGAGCGGCCTCCGCCGTGATCCTTTCCCTGGTTGCCGGTGGTCGGTGAGTCACACTGCCACTCAGCCTATCGCTGGCCAAGGTAGGACTTCGCTGCTGCCGGTGATTGTCAGTATGCCTCACCAACCACCGGCAACCAGGAAAAGGATTGCGGCAGAGGTCGCTCCCATCGAGGCACCAGGGGAGCGACAGCAGGTATGTATATTTATTATTTTACTGTCGGCAGTCTGAATGACAATTTTTGCATCCTGGAGTACTCCTTTAAGATACTTACTGTAAGCCAGTGTTTTCCAACCATGGTGCCTCCAGCTGTTGTAAAACTTCAACTCCCAGCATGCCCAGACAGCCTTTGGCTGTCCAGGCATGTTGAGAGTTGTAGCTTTACAACAGCTGGAGGCACCATGGTTGGAAAACACTGGCTTATAAGATCAGAGGATGTCACTATGCGCAACAACTATGAAGTGAGCGCAGGAGTTCCTGCGCTAACTTCATAGCCTTGCCATGAATGAACGGCACTTCATGCCCCTTTTCTAACCCCCGTCCTCCTCCATGCTCCTTTTCCAACACCCTCCCCTCCTCCATGCTCATTTTTCAGAGGGGTATTGGAAAAGGAGGTCAGGGGGGGGGCTTATTCATGCTCCTACCCCCAAACCCCCCCTCCTCCTCTATGTTCCTTTTCCAACCCCCCCATCTGTCCTCCATGTTCCTCCCCCCCCTCTGTCATACTCCAAGCCAGTGTTTCCCAACCAGGGTGCCTCCAGCTGTGGCCAGACTGCAACTCCCAGCATGCCCAGACAGCCTTTGGCTGTCCAGGCACGCTGGGAGTTGTAGTTTGGACACAGCTGAAGGCACCCTGGTTGGGAAACACTGCTCCATGCTCTTCTAGCCAGCACCAGCAAACCCTCCCCCGCCACTCTCACATCTGACCCTCCGTCATTCTTTTCCAGCCTCGTCCACCTCCTCGTCTTGCAGGGAGGATGCAGCATCTCTAGATGGCGGCAGGATGTCCTCGTCCTCCTGCGCAGCTGGGGCAGGGACCATGAAGTCAGGTACGTGCTTCCGATGTCTGCTGCTCTTAAAGCGGCAGTGTCCCTTCCCCCAGCCGATGTTACTTGGGCCCGGGGGTCCGGACTAAATGAGGCCCCCCTTCAGCGCCACCAGAGAAGGGGGTCTCCCGGGGAGCAGAACTGCCAGGGAGGTTTTCTTTTTTGTAAATATGGCAAGGGGGGCCCCGCGGGCCCCCCTGGCGTAGGGGCCCGGTCACCATGGTGACCGTTGCGACCTCTATAGCTACGCCACTGATATGAGGGCAGTGATCTGAAGTTTTTATCGGTACCATTTTTGTTTTGATCTGACTTTTTGATTGCTTTTTATTCATTTTTTATGGTATAAAAAGTTATCAAAAATACGTTATTTTGGACTTTGGATTTTTTTTACGCATACGCCATTGACCGTGCAGTATAAATAACAATATATATTTTTTTGTTTAGACATTTACGCTTATGGCAATACCACATATGTTTATTTTTATGTTTATTTGCACTGTTGTTTTGTTTTTAAATGGTAAAAGGAGGGTGATTCAATCTTTTATTAGGGGAGGGGTTAAATGATCTTTATTAATTTTTTTTTCACTTTTTTTCGCAATGTCATAGCTCCCATAGGGGACTATAAGATTGCACACACTGATTTCCTACACTGATCACTGCTATGCCATAGCATAGCATTGATCAATGTTATCGCCGCTTCACTGCTTCTACCTGGATCTCAGGCACGGAGCACTCATTTGGCGATCGATCAACAAGGAGGCAGGTGAAAGACCCTCCTTATGCTTCCTAGCTGATCGGTACACCGCGGTTTCACCACGGTGGTAGCGATCAGTCCGACTGAGCTGCCGGGAAGCTTTCACATTCACTTTAGACTTTCGTAAAGAGGCCTCTGAAAAGTGAAAGAAGCAATCTATAGGCAACTGCACAAAGTTGATCACCGCATCTAAAGGGTTAATTGTGCGTTTCACCGCGATCAGTGATGCGTGCTTTTAGCCCGTGCCCGACCCGGTGTGACCCCGCTTTATAGAAAGGGAGCAGGCGCATGGCGTACAGGTACACCCTTCGTCCCCAAGAGGTTAAAGATTGACTCTATAAACATAGTACCTCTAGGCACAAAGGGGGGTATTTATCAAAACCTGTCTAGAGAAAGAGTAGTGCAGTTGCCCATAGCAACCAATCAGATCACTTATTTCACTTTTCAGTGGCCTCTTTATGAAAGAAGCTACCTGATAGGTTGCTATGGGCAACTGCATCACTCTTCCTCCACACATATTATGATAAATCTCCCCCCAAAGCTCTGCTAGACAGCTCAATGGCAGAGGTGTCCCACCCATTAGATATTAAGGGTCACTCTAAGAATAAGCCATCCACTACTCCTGTTCTCCACTCACTCTCCTTTGCTATCCTACCTGCCCGAGATGCATGGTATATGTATATAATGGCTGTGGATTTGGCTTGCAGTAGCATCTGCATTAGCGCTCACCCCCTGATCAGTGTTGATGCAATACACTGAGAGTGTGTATAACGTGCCCTCTCTATCCGAGGGGTACAAGACGTTGATCTAAGGGCTGACTTGTAGCATTTTGCTGATCTGAGGTATATTTCACAAAGCCAGAATGTTTAGCTGTTAACAAACATTTACTACAGAGTAAAAGTTCTGAGTGAACATACTTTAATAGGTAGCTATTCCTTATTTATTTATTTATTGTCAAGGGTTACCCTATTTTATATGTTGCGGAAAATAGAATACATATGGCAATAGTAGTGTGTTTATTCTATAGAGGACCTCGACTGAACTGACATTTTTTCTTAAAGCTCTATATTGTGCTGTTCCACTGTTATTCCTCCTGGAAATAAATTGATCCCTGTGAATTACCATTCTACATGTCAATAGGTTGTATTTCTTCAATGTGTGACAATTTTTTTTCATTTTTTTAGAATTTTTTATTCTGTGGCAGTATCAAGCTATAAGTAAACCACCACACTGATTCTTATTTTGGGGGGCTGCATGGTATATTGTGGAATAAAGCTGTTCAGTAAGAGCAGAATCAGCATGATTGTTTATCTAAAGCATATTATTTTCAGCGAGTAAAAATGTTTTTGCCTGGAGTACTGCTTTAACCACTACTACTTAAAAAAAATTTAAAAAAAGTTACTAAAAAGAAAAATCCCAAAAGTTCCTGATTTACTGTTTCCAACAATAACCACTAGGGGCTCTCTTCTCTAAGAAATCATGATCATAGGAGTGTTCATTTTCAGTATGTGGCAGCAGCAACTCTATAGAGAAGGCTAATTATTCATAAAGTTGGCCATATACATGCACAGTAGACTGAGAAGAGACCACTTGGCCTACACAATGTCAAGTGATCATATACAATGTCCCCTAAAAATATGCCAGACAACATTGGCTGTTGTAGCTGCACAAAGTAGTTGCAATGCATGTACTATGTATTCAAATATTTATTGACTGAGTTTGTCAAATTACAGAAATTCAAAGTGTCATATTTGTCATTTTTGTGGCCAGTTTTCTATCCCACTTCTGCAAAGTGAAGTTCTACCAGCATTTTGGTGGCAACCCACAAGAAGTGTAGATGAAGTGCTTGTGGGATGGCTTGGACTTGTAGTTCTCTGACAGTCATGGATAGTGAAAGCAGTTTTACTTCCCATGTAGTGTCTGACCATGATAGGGCCTGTGACGGTGTAGTGCAGAAGACCAGACCCTGTGATAACTTGACCAGGGTACAGTCTTTACAGTAGACAACAATTTAGCTTGTCACTCAGTGGCAGGAACAGATGCCTGTTTGTACCCCTGATATATCTACTAATTGTGTGGCTCAGAAACAGAAAAAAGAGAATAAAGCCTACTTGCAGATAAGGATATTTAGAAACAGACCTTAGGAATCCTCTTAGCAGGAATGGTACATGAAAATTCCAAGCTGGCTTCAAGAGTTTTTAGCAGGAGCAATGTAGTCCCAAGCTTTCCACACCTATGTCCTCTGACAGTAAGTGTCAATCAACATCTCTTGGATAGGCTAACTTGCAGAGCTCTCAGGCAAAGAGGCTTACATACCTCTCAAACCTCTCCTTTCATCAGAGAGACTGAACTAGAACTCAGTTAACATCTCTTAACAGAGAAGCAGGCCCAGGGCCAGATCCACCCTTCTCCTCAGAAGGTTCCCTATCTAAGTCCATGGGGGAGATTTATCAAAGGATTTAGACTGGTTTTTCCTGTCTAAATGTGTCGCACAGAAAGTCGCAGTCTAAATATGTGCAACTTTTCTGCGACTTTTGCTGTAGAGGATTTTTAGAACATGATGCATGCAAGTCTATTTTAGACGGAAATGCACTGGAAAATGCATTGGTGCTGAATTTATCAAGTCGCATCTGCCCAAAATACGCTGAAATGTCAGACCATGTTGGAGCAGGTCTAAATGCAGTTTAAGCTGTAGACCCTGAAGTCTGAGCACAGAATTTATCAAGGGCTGTGAGACCTTTGATAAATTAGGAGCACAATAGACAGGAGACGACCACATACGCTGGTCTATAAGCATACCCAGAATAGACTAGATTAGTAAATGTCCCCCCCATGTGTATGAAGTATGTAAAATGGCAGTGCAAAACATGGCAAAAACAGTCTAAAACAGTAGAAATATATAAAATGCACATGAAATAAGGAATAGTTGGAGGGCACTTAACCACAGGCCCTGCAGGAATCCCAGTTGGATCCTGCATTTCTCTAGATGAAGGTGTCCATGATGGTTTACATAAACACATCCTTTGTTGTCCATGTCATTTGCCGCTTTTACAGCAGCTAAGTGTAGAAAAGCAATTCAAAACAAATTAAAAAAGTGAGTATAAAAGCCTGAGAGTGTGTCTTAAAAGTGTGACATGAAATTAAGTGACTTTAGATTCAGAGGAGGTTAGAAGGGGTATACCTATTTTATTGTATGTAAGAACAGTGAGACTATGGAACTCTCTGGTAGAGGACACAGTCATGGTGAACTTATTAAAATAATTTGAAAGGGACCTGGAAGCATTTCTAGGGAGTAACAATATTACAATATTGTTACAGAAATGTTTTCTAATTTATTTCGGCAGATTTAAAGTCAGAAATGTTTTTTTTTTTTTTTCTAAAATTAATAAACATTGTCTTTTGTCGTGTGAGGACTTTTGCCTGTTTATCAATATTGCAGGGTACAGGATGGACTTTGTAGCCTTACATACTACGGTATGCTATACAATGCAAAGAGAAGGGCTGGTCCAGTGATTTAGCAAGTCTTGCTAGCAATAATGAATATTCAGTATAGGGATTTTGTTGGAATTTCCCTTTTACACATTCTTATGATAACGCAATACATTAAGTAGGTTTATTTATTGGTCTATGGAAAAATACAGCAATTGTTATAATCCAAAGATTGTAAATGTCTGCAGAATAAGAAAGCTGCATCCTATCATTAGATATATCTAAGAGTTGGATAATATTAGGTTAGACAAGTGTAAAGGGAACACTTTGCCTTCTATTTGTTGGATTCTAGGACATGTTTCTGTGAACAATCTGCTTATGCCAAGGTGTTTTTGTTCATACAGCAATAAGTGTTGACTTAATTCATTTAATATGTTGGTGGTGATGTCAGATTGGCGAGTGAATTTATTTTCAAGACCTAGACTTTGGGTGGTCTTGCCCCTGTGGCTTAAGTACATCTTGGCACAGGTTCCCCTAGAGAGACAGCATTCACTATGCACTTTAAAGGTCTTTTACATGAATTGCAATATTTCATATGATTATTAAATAGAAAGCATTACATGACATTTCCTATAAAGGGTTTCACTAAATTTAATATGGAAAACAGTGAACTAATGTAATGACATTACTTAAATAAAATAATATATATGTAACCCTACTGTTGGGAGGCTAGGACTCCAGGAATTTACTTTAATACCAATTTCATCTGGCTAAATACTTGGATAAGAACCATAACAGTTGAAAGGGTTGTGTGGATTTACTTAAATGGCTAGACCAATATTATGTACTGTATTAAGTATATTTCTACGTGTGTGGGGGTATGTTCCCTCCAAGTAGCAAGCCATGGAAGAAGGGTAGAACCGAATATTTCACCTAAAGTAAATACATTACCAATTAATAGAGTACTCAGTTACATTTAGTCCTGTGGAAAGCTGACCAAATGGCTGCCAATATAGCTCATATGTGAGTAAATTTTTAATAATTACCAATGGCAAACATGTCTACTGTCTACTACAATCTGTTATGTAATTCCCTACTTCTGTAATTTTTTGGAGGTTTTGGAAAGACTGGGAAACAAACCCTGTGAACCTGTGATGAAAGAAGAAGAGGACAGCGACATTACACTTATCCCCTATCCACAGGATAGGGGATAAGTGTTTGATCGCGGGGGGTTCGACCACTGGGACCCCCCCGATCTCCCTAACGGGGCAACGCCATAAGCTAAGGCACTCAGCGTCGACCTAGAGGTCGACGGTGACGCCCCGTCTCCTCCCCGTCCCCATACAGTTCTATGGGGGATACGGGGAGGCACGAATGCTGCCTCCCTGCCTCTCCGATAGAGATGTATGGAGAAGGCGTGCCGGCCGCAACGTCATGCTGCGGCTGGCACGCTCCCACTGCACGGGATAGCCGCGGCCCCTTACAGGAGATCGCCGGGGGCCCCAGCGTTCGGACCCTCCGCGATCAAACACTTATCCCCTATCTTGAGGATAGGGGATAAGTGTTTGTAACGCTGCAGATGTCCTTTAAGGACCTATCTTTTCTCCTTATTTTTCATAGGGCAAAATGATTTTTTATAAGAATCACTTGGTTACTTACAACACATCTTGTGGTTTCTGAGTTCTATAGCGAACGAAGCCTCACTTAAAGTGAACCAGTCCGCAGATTTTTAGGGTATACAATAAGGCATTATGTATATGGCTTTTAACTGTGAACCCACGCATACCTTTCATTAGTTAATTAACCCCTCCAGTGGCGGGATAACAGATTTTAAATGACGTGCAAATTAGCCTTTGGAGCCCAATAGATATTCCACAGGGCTGCAAGATTACAAGGAACAGGGGGATAGAAAAGATGACCAGCACACAGTATGAGGGTGATCCAGTATACATCTGGACATCTTATAGATGCATACACCAATTTCAGCTGGAAAGCACAGTGTGAATTCAGCCTTGCTAGGCCAAGCTGCACATATTAAGAAGCATTATGTAAGTTTAGTGGATCTTTGGAAAAGGTTCATAGAAAAATTAAACAAAATTTAGTTAGCCTCAGTAACCCTTCAAAGTTTTATAATTTCAGCCAATAGATACCAGAAACAAAGAAAATCATGTCCAGGGCCATTAAAGCTAAACTGCTTTTGTGTATTTATTTATTTTTTAATAATTTTATCTGACATTGTATCTGGCATTGCATGTGCATTATGAACTATAAAAGATCAGCCTGGGGTGAAAGCATTCCTACTGACTACATGAAGTATTGGAAAAATATTTTTGTAAGAACGCAACATGGATGAGGTAATGGAATGATTCACATCTTTATACAAAAGACTTTTCCACCATTGTTTCCAACAGACAGATGTTTATGATCCATAGACGGCCGGTCAACGATAGCACAATATAATAAGAGTGACTTGATCTTCCCATTACCAATGCATTCGGTTTACTGACTATGCACTGATGGAGTTGTCTTGATGATTTCACACATATTAAGTAACATGCAAATTTCTTGCAAAATGTGCCTCGGTTAATTGGTTCTGCCACACTTCAGGGAACATGACCCATTGCCAGAGGGTTATACCCATGTACTCTATATAAGGATGGTACATTTGCATTCTTACAACTGGTATTCTGCCACTCTACATTATGCAACACTTGACACATCAATTTGATGAAGTGCAAACAAAAAGGACCTTAAGATAAAGAAGGGACTGAATATACTAAGTCAAGTCCAAGCAATTTTCCAAACTTTGGTCTATGATCATCTTCTTATGTTGTACCAGCCAGTAGACATAGGTACGACACAAATCAGTTAGAGTGATTTACTTGTTATTTACATAAACAATGCCAATGTTATAGCTTCAAATTCCAAAATACAATTTCCCTATTGTTTCCCTGGATTATTATTGGTCTATCTGTGTACTACCTTTGTTTGGTGTTTATGTAGATAGACCAAGACAGTGCACTAATACAAGCAATTATAAAGATAAAAAAGTTATAACATACTGGCCCTAATTTACTAAGAGTGTCGGTTTAATCTCTGAGTGTTTTCCCAGAATTCTCTGGGTGAAAATCTCCATATTTACTAATCTGTCGTCCAACCTTTTTTTTTTTTTCACGGGTTTCGAAATGTGTCACACGGGTTTCCTGAAAGTGCTGCACGTTCTCGGAGTAAAAAAAAAAAAAATAATAATTTAACAACAGAACAAAAAATGGCTGACTAAGTGTTAATCGGGAGCATTTAGACATGCTGAAATGTAACACTCTTCATAACTTACCTGTTTTCAAAAATTGTTAACGAGTGCTTGAGGGCCTGTCAGTATATGGCCTTTGCCAATATGAAAAATGTGTTTAATGTGAAATCTGTTTGAGCAACATAGAAGTAAAGATATTTGATTCAAATAAATAAAGAAATCTAAGTCTTATAAAGTGTACAACATATGTCATAACTATACATAAAAATAAAAAGTGCAAAAAAAGGTTTAAAAAGATGAAAGCAATGCAGGAGAAAATACAAAGAAAAAAACCCTACACTTTCAGACCTTTCCCGACAGCTCTGAGGTGTAGGGTTTTTGTGTCCACAAAATCTCCACTTTTCTGGAGAGATATTTCACAAACTCGGAGTGTTTTTTTGCTTTTGTCAGGACCACGCCCCTTTTTCTGACAAACACGCCCATTTTGTAGGTTTGAAAAAACACTCCGAGTGAAGATTGATTTTGTCAGGTTTTCCTGCTGCCGAAAGTGTCGCACATGCCGTGCGACACAAATTTGGGCGCACAAGGCGACAAAAACTGTCGGTTTCATTTAGTAAATGAGGGCCACTGTGTTTCAGAGGAGTGATGTAAGGTGCAATACAACTATACCAGAGCAGTGAAGAAAATGTATATAAGACCCCAGTTTCAGCCATTTAAGGATATATCCAATTTTCATCCCTGAATACTATTATACATTATACACCAGGAGCTTTCCTTGTGCAAGTGGTAAACATGCACTATGAACGCTGTATGACAGCAACATGTTAAAGGCCTTAGTTGCGTTTCTGAATATTGCATCCATATTATTTTTCTTTTTTTCTTTGTAAAAAGGTTGCTAATATATGGCTTTATTGGTTTCCGATTTTTTTTGTATATGGATTTTTATTGCATTTTTATTTTTCTAACTGTGATGCATTGATACCATTTTAACAGCAGTGTTACAAAATTTTAGTACCGGCACTGTTTAAAGTCATATCAGTTAGCTAAATTTTAAATGTTCTGTTTGTTATAGATCATACTTCTGTATTTGTTCTATTTGTGATAATATATTCAGTCATGGCCGTAAATGTTGGCACCCCTGAAATTTTTCTAGAAAATTAAGTATTTCTCACAGAAAAGGATTGCAGTAACACATGTTTTGCTATACACGTTTATTCCCTTTGTGTGTATTGGAACTAAACCAAAAAAGGGAGCCCCGCATCATAGTGGGTCGGGCCTGGCCTCTAACAACGGCCAGGACCCGTGGCTAATAGCGCGCAGCACTGATCGCGGTGCCGCGTGCTATTAACCCTTTAGACGCGGCGGTCAAAGTTGAACCAATGAAAAGATTGTACTGCTAAAAACTTCAGATCATGATGTAAAAAATTAGCTCTCATACTGCCCCAAAGGCGGAAAAATAAAAAAGTTATAGGGGGTCAGAAGATGACCATTTTAAATATCTAAATTTTCCTGCATGTAGTTATGATTTTTTCAAGAAGTACGACAAAATCAAACCTACATAAGTAGGGTATCATTTTAATCTTATGGACCTACAGAATAAAGAGAAGGTGTCATTTTCACCGAAATATGCACTGCGTAGAAACGAAAGTCCCCAAAAGTTACAAAATGGCGTTTTTTTCTTCAATTTTGTCGCACAATGATTTTTTTCCATTTTGCCGTACATTTTGGGTAAAATGACTGATGTCATTAAAAAGTAGAATTGGTGGCACAAAAAATAAGCCATCACATGGATTTTAAGGTGGAAAATTGAAAGAGTTATGATGTTTTAAAGGTAAGGAGGAAAAATCGAAAATGCAAAAAGGGAAAAAACCCTGGTCCTTAAGGGGTTAAACTCCATTTACTGCGTTCCAGGCTCCAGGGCATCTAAAATAACGGATCAGCATGTCAGTACATGGGGCAAGGAATGCTGGGAAGGTGGGAAGGCAAGGTGGGAAGGGAAGTAGTCGGTATGACCCTGAATCACATGCAGGATGCAGCGTATTAGCAGCCAGTCACCCCTGTGATGTCACAACCCTATATATTCGGCAGCCATTTTGTGGCTCGTCATATCATTCATTACATTGCATAGAGATAGGACGGACAGCCTGTGTGTGTTACACAGAAAAGCTCATTCCAGCAGCGTTTCACATCCTAGTCACATCAGCGTTCTGGTGGACAGAGAGCAGTGTTTTTTTCACTGAAATTTATTTTTACTGCAGCCATTAACCTCCCAGTCACTTTCTTTTTCTTTTTTTTTTTTAAATCAAGTATGTTTTTATTGTTTTAAGGTAACATACAACAAAATCAACAAGGCAGACCCAGCTGCCAATACCAGAGGTAAGTACCACATTGGTGTTATGGGTGGGACAGACACATGATAATTATCTATATAGATACAACAAAAGGAATATGAATAATGAGTTAGGGATGATAAATAGGATTAAATTGGGGGGGGGGGGGAATAGAGAGGGGTTGAAGGAATATCAGACACTCATTTATGTAACTATACAATCCACACTATGTACTAGATTCCACTAAGTGATGACGCCAACCAGGGCCTCCATACTTCCTTGAACTTGTCATGAGACCACATCGCCCTATGAGACATCTCCTCAAATCTACATACCTGGTATACTCTAGAAATCCATTCCACCTTAGAGGGGGGATCTTTATGGAGCCAATGGAGTGGTATAAAAGTTTTTGCAGCTGCCACTAAATGGGAAACCATAGAATGTTTACTCGCAGCGTATCCCAGGGATGGAAGACCAAGCAGCACTGCTTCAGTTGTAAGGACGATCCTCTTTTTCATTATAGAGTCAACAGCAGTACTAACTTCCTTCCAAAAGGAAGCAATGATAGGGCAAGTCCACCAGATATGAAGGTGAGAACCCACGTGCGCTGTGCATTGCCAACAAAGGTTTGATGCAGCCAATTTGTGTGTGTACAGAAACTCCAGAGTTTTATACCAGCATTAGACAACATTATAATGTGATTCTTGAAGTCTAAAATAATGTGGGAATACATGTGAATGTAATAGTATTAATATAATATCTGCATCGGAGAAAGGTCTACCCAGTTCCCTTGCCCAGGAGGTTATGTAATGTGGTGATGTTTGGTTGTGAGCAGAAGCAATGAAGGTAAGGCATGAAGAATGTGTCCGCTGATTAGGCTGAGTGGTAACAATAAGCTCTTCAAAACATGTCGGTTTCTGTAACGGAAGGTATTTCTCCCGGAACACCGTACAACAGTGAGTAAAGTTGTTTACATGCAAAAAGGAGAATCTTTGCAAAGGCAACAAGGTCTGTAATGGGTCTGATGTTGGCATCACTCCATCTTTGAATAGTTGGGTTACAGTGAAATTCCTCAGTCTATCCCTCATCATTTGAAAAGTGGGAGAAAAACAGCCCACAGCACCAGGTATCAAGCTAACAAGAAGAAGGGGCGAGATAGAAGGGTCAAAAAAAGGGGAGAGCTCCATCCAAGTAGTAAGAATGCCCTGAGATAAAAGGTGTTTAGAATCTGGCCTATATCTCGTGTGAGGTGGTAACCAAATGTCCCTTAAAGGGTTACTACGGTGTGAACTTTTCAAGGTTTGTGTGGTTCTATCGGGCAGATCCAGCCACCTTTGAAGTTGAATGGCCTTACTGTATATATGGTTCTAACATCAGGGAGACTTATCCCCCCCTTCCAGTGAATGTCTAGCTATTGTGAGCAAGCCTAGGCCTACTTGTCCTCCAAATGTATCTAGAGAATAAAGTCTTGATCTGGGGAAAAAATGTTAGTGGGAGTGCAACAGTAAACATCCGCATCTTATATAGGATCTTTGGAAGCACATAGCACTTGACCACATTCTTCCTTCCAAACCATGAGATCAAAGGGATGTCATAATCTGTTAGTATCTGTTTTATATCTTTTAATAGAGGTTTAAAATTCGCACCATATACTTTAGTGATAGAATGAGGTGTGTTTACCCCTAGACACTTTAATGAAGAACTAGCCCATGGGAAAGGAGTGAGGTCTTTAATTTTAGTTTACTGGTTAGTGGGTACGGATATATTTAGTAATTTTGATTTTGTAATGTTAACTTTAAAATTTAAAATGTTGCCAAATTCCTCAAACAGCTGGACAAGGCAGGGCAGGCTCTCTACAGGATTGCTCAATAGGAAGAGGAAATTGTCTGCAAAGGCAAGGACCTTGAGCTCCCCTTCAGGGTTGTCCAAACCTCTAATCTTGGTCAGTTGGTGTACCTTTTGGTGTAGGGTTTCCGTTACCAAAACAAAAAGTGTTGGTGATAAAGGGCAGCCCTGCCTTGTTCCGTTGCTGATGAGAAATGGCGAGGAAACTACCTAATTCACTAGTAATGCTGCCGAGGGGCAGGAATACAGGTACAGGGATAAAATGGCATCATTGATAGCAGCAGGGAACTTAAACTTTATTAGAACTGAATGTATGCAATAGAGCAAGGAAATGAAAAGGAGAGCACTACTGTATAATTGCCACTTCAATACAAAAGATACATATGCGGATGCAGATAGAGGTCCCGTGAAAAACTTGACACCTGCGGGGTGCACGCAATAAAGCTGCAGTAAATAGCAATAACACAACAAGAACAATAGCACGCACTCACCGTAAGGAATGTGTCTAGGCGTACAGGGATCCGGGTTACCAGGGCAACATGAGACAGGTACCGAGACCTGTCTCATGTTACCCCGGGAACCCGGATCTCTGGACGCCTAGACACATTCCTTGCGGTGAGTGCATGCTATTGTTCTTGCTGTGTTATATTTATTAGAACTGATCTCATAAAGGGCAAGCTAACCCTATCAAACGCCTTCTCTGTGTCAACCCCAAGAAGGACAAGGACAAGGGGTTGTTTACCCAGATGAGCCCCATGAATGCCTGCTAAAAGTCTGATAGTATTTGTGAGACCCTCTCTTCCAGGTACAAATATGGATCGCTCATTTCCTATTAAATATGGAAGAAGTTTCTTCATACGTAAAAAGAGTAATTTTGCCCATATTTTAAGGTCTAGATTTAGAAGGGAGATTGGCCTATAACTGCCACATTCCTCAGGATTCTTTACTTCTTTGGCTAATGGAGTCACATGAGCCTCCTGGGTCTGGTTAGGTATTGAGTCCCGTTGGAAGAGTGCCACACAAAAGTCTGTTAGACAGGGAAGGAGTGCGTCCCGGAAAGTTTTATAATAGGAGAGAGGCATGCCATCCGGGCCCAGACTTTTGCCAGGAGGGAAAGAGGAAAGAACTTTCCTGACCTCTTCCTTCCCCACTGGTGTCATAAGTTCCTGCACCATGGAGGGGGACAGGTTCGGAAGCTGAAGATTATTGAGGAATTTGTCCATGAGACATGAACGGTCCTCCCTTTGAGCCAGAGTGTCAGCCTCTCCCAGATTATAAAGGGAGGAATAAAATTCACTGAAAGACTGAGCCTTTATGCGTTTGTGTGATCTTTCTAGAAGTCACAGTACTACATCTTTCTTTCTTGAGCTTAGCACCCCAGGAGATAGAAGAAATTCCTCTTATGTATGACTTGAGTGCCTCCTAAACCACTGGGACCGGGGGACCAGAGCCAGTATTCAACTCAAAGTAAGTGTGCAGATGCTTCCCAATATCCCCCCTTGCTCTAGGATCCTCTAATATATTTTCATTAAGATGTGTGGTGGAGAGGGTGAGGACTGAGAAAAAGTAATGGTAGTGGGTGCATGGTCAGAGACCTTTATAGAGTCGATACCTGCAGCTGTGAGGGTTGGGAGGAGAGTAGATTGGATGAAGAAATAATCTAGGTGTTGATATGAATTGTGAACATATGAGAAATAGGGGAAGTCCTTGTCTGCAGGATGGAGATAACGCCAAGCATCTAAGAGAGACAAGTCAGACAGTTTAGATTGTAACTTCACAATTCCTATATATGAAATGTGAGATTTACCGGACGTGGAATCTAACATGGGATTCAGAGTTACATTAAAATTGCCCCCTGGAACTATAGGTCCCTCAGCAAATAGTGCCAAGGTGTCCAAAGTCTGCAGAAGCCAATGAATCTGACCCTGATTTGGTGCATACATGTTTGCTATAGTAAACTTAAAGGGGTACTCCGCTGCCCTGTGTCAGAAGCTCCGCTCCCCAGTGTCCGGAAGTTTATTGTTCCGAACGCTGTGTGAGGGCTTCCGTGTTCAGGGCCGCCCCTCGTGACATCACGCCCGCCCCCTTCGTGACGTTACGGCCGCCCCCTCAGCGAAAGTCTATGGGAAGGGGGCACGATGGCCGTCACACCCCCTTCCCATAGACTTTCGTTGAGGGGGCGGGCATGACGTCACAAAGGGGGCGGGCGTGACATCACGAGGGGCGGCCCTGAACATGGAAGCCTGAACACAGTGTTCAGAACAATAAACTTCCGGGCGCTGGGGAGCAGAGCTTCCGACACAGGGCAACGGAGTACCCCTTTAATTGCTTGAAGTTGAGCCTTCAAGAACAAAGCCATACCTTTAGAGTATCTGAAAGTGTCTATTATACGTAAAGGCAGTGAGCGATGTAGTGCAATAGACACTCCCTTAGAGGCCGAAGTTTCGTGAATTGAGTGAAACCACCTATCCTAATGTCTCATTGGCAATTTCAGAACCTTGCCATCTCTGAAAGGGGTTTCTTGTAAGAGTAGGATAGTAGCTCAATGCTTTTGTGTAACCTCTAGTACTTGATGACGCTTGTTTGGGGTATTAAAGCCCCTTACATTAAAAGACAGAAATTTAACGTCTGACATTTGGAGAATTTATCGAAAGGAGGGGGGGGGGGAAGAGAGTCTAACAACGATAGTTTATATAGCAGTAAAAAACTGCAAAATTAGGCAAATGTGTAGTAAGAATAGAGTGTGACAGTTCCCTCAATTACAACGTATAGTAACGGAGTACTACTATGAGGGTGTGTGTGGGGTGAGGGTGTGTGGAGGTTTACCAACCAAAGTCTAAGCCTGTGAGGCACAAGTCCAGTACCTAGCTATGTGAGCTGGACATTAATCCGAATCTGGATCCGAAAGGGAAAAGAAAAACAGAGGGGGGGGGGGGGAATGGGGTGAGGGTGAGATAGAGAGGAGTAGGGAAAAAAGGGAGGGGGGAGAAGGGGGGGAGGTGGAAGGTGGGAGTATGTGTGAGAATCAGAAGCAGACTGATGGAAAGTGGAAAGTTAAAGGAGAATAATATTAAAGATAGAGAAGGGAGGAGGAAAAGAGAATGGAGTGAAGATGGTAGAAGGATGCAGAAGGGGAGAAGAGGGGGGGAGGGGGTGGGAGCGCGTCAGGAATGGAAGGGAAAACACAATGTGAGAAGGTTTTGTAAACGCGAAAGAGTGATAGGTAGGAGAAGGAACAAAAGAGGGGTAAGGAGTGGAATGGGTGATGTATAGCTCATTGGGGGGGGGGATTGAGGAAAGGGGGAGAGAGAAAAATGGAGAATGGATAGGCACGGGAGGTAGGAGAGGGAATTAAGGGCAGTAGTATATCCTCGCCCCCCCCCCCCCCAGCCTCAAGCAATTGGGGAGTGTAGTGTACCAGTTATGGTAAGACTATACCTGAAGCTGGAGCACAATGCAACTTATTCATAACAGAAGTGTAAACTACTATACTATGACAATTCTAATGACCAATATCAGTATTGTACCGCTCTACCAACAGTAGTTTAACTCTGTTGTAACGTGTAAGTAGAACTTGACTAAGCGGTACCCCAAATTTGGAATTGCCCACCGACATATGCTACAATAGTTGGAGACATATAGCATAACCTGAAGGTCTGACAGTATCCGGACCAGCAACCAGTGTCCTTCAGCGAGGAGGCGGCGAACCCTTCACTGGCATCTTCTTAACTTTGCTTGACTTCTGTCTGGAGATCTGCTTCCAGTCTTCCTGTCGTGGCAGAAGGATGCATGTCTGCAACCGTGAGCCAAGTAGGAATTTCCATAGGAGCAATGTCCAATGCAGACCACACCGCTTCCAAATCCTCAGGTGAGCGAACTGTAATTCTTTTTCTGTTAAGATTGATAGAGAGTTCAAAGGGAAAGAGTCAGGCATAGTTGAGGTTCCTGTCTCTCAACTTTTCCAGTAATGGCTTGAGGAGTCAGCATTCAGCCAGTGTGGTGGGGGAAATGTCTTGGAATAGTGTAATTTCATCATCTCCATAGAGAAGAGGTCTGCGTTCTCGGGCCACTTGTAGTATGGAGATAGTATCCACATAAGACAGTAAACCACAGATCACATCTCTCGGAGGCTCTGAGAGCTTCGGTTTAGGGCGCAGAGTCCTTTGTATCTGCTCTATAATGATTTGTGCAGCTCTTTCAGGTCCCACGAGGTTTGCGAAAATGTCCACAGCCACCTTGCGCAGGGTCTCAGGAGCCCATGACTGGGAGACCTTTAAAGCGAATGTTCTTTCTGTGTCTTCTATTCTCCTGATCCTCTATGAGGGACAGGGCAGAGTTTACAAGTGCCTCTAGACGTGCCTGCACCTCTGTTCTGAAGCCAATGGAGTGTACTTCCGTCTTGATTTCAGTCAAGTCGGCGATCACAGGCTTTAAGGCAACAGATAATGCTTTCTTCATAAACGTTTTGAGGAAATGCTGTGTAACCACCGCTGGTGCAGCTCCCTCTCCTTCCCCGTCAGAGTCTCCATTATCTTCATAAGCGTGGTGAGGGGAGGTCCCAGGCGCCATCTTGGACAGTATGGTGGGGGAATTCACATTCGTCTTTTTAAGAAATGTAGCCATTTCGGCTGTTATTTTTCAGGATCCAGGCGATTCAGTGGGGTCACAGTAGAATCCGTGACTAATTTTGCCCATTTTCACGCTAAAGATAAGGCATAAATAGGTACTGGGAGCGTGCTATGGGGGAGAGCTGCAGGCTCACACATCCATCTCAGTCCGTGGCTAGGCTCCACCACCCCTACCCAGTCACTTTCTTCAGCATTATATTACAGAGAGGGGCAGATAGCTGTGTGCTGCCTCATACATTTCAACAAGCTGCCTCAACTTCATAAACCTTAGCAGAGGAGGCAGGAATAATTTTTCACCGCAATTCTGTGTCTTTGTTCCACAACAAATCATCAGCTGATTATGTAGACGTTATAATAATATACTAGTCTGTAGACGGTATAATACCCAGCAGTCCATTCCTAATAGTCTTTGACAAAGTGCAATTTTGTGTTTAGTACACAGCTTTTTTGTGCTGCAGCACTGTTGTGTATTGCTTGTGTTGTGCAAAAATATGTTTTTTTAACCCTTTAACCCCTTAAGGACTCAGGGTTTTTCCGTTTTTGCACTTTCGTTTTTTCCTCCTTACCTTTTAAAAATCATAACCCTTTCAATTTTCCACCTAAAAATCCATATTATGGCTTATTTTTTGCGTCACCAATTCTACTTTGCAGTGACATTAGTCATTTTACCCAAAAATGCACGGCGAAACGGAAAAAAAAATCATTGTGCGACAAAATCGAAAAAAAAACGCCATTTTGTAACTTTTGGGGGCTTCCGTTTCTACGCAGTGCATATTTCGGTAAAAATTACACCTTATCATTATTCTGTAGGTCCATACGGTTAAAATGATACCCTACTTATATAGGTTTGATTTTGTCGCACTTCTGGAAAAAATCATAACTACATGCAGGAAAATGTATACGTTTAAAAATGTCATTTTCTGACCCCTATAACTTTTTTATTTTTCCACGTACGGGGCGGTATGAGGACTCATTTTTTGCGCCATGATCTGAAGTTTTTATTGGTATGATTTTTGTTTTGATCTGACTTTTTGATCACTTTTTATTCATTTTTTAATGTTATAAAAAGTTACCAAAATACGCTTTTTTGGACTTTGGAATTTTTTTGCGCGTACGCCATTGACCGTACGGCTTAATTAATGATATATTTTAATAGTTCGGACATTTACGCACGCGGCGATACCACATATGTTTATTTTTATTTTTTTTTACACTGTTTTATTTTTTTTATGGGAAAAGGGGGGTGATTCAAACTTTTATTAGGGAAGGGGTTAAATGACCTTTATTAACACTTTTTTTTTACTTTTTTTTTGCAGTGTTATAGGTCCCATAGGGACCTATAACACTGCACACACTGATCTTTCATCCTGATCACAGGCGTGTATTAACACGCCTGTGATCAGCATTATCGGCGCTTGACTGCTCCTGCCTGGATCTCAGGCACGGAGCAGTCATTCGTCGATCGGACACCGAGGAGGCAGGTAAGAGCCCTCCCGGTGTCCGATCAGCTGTTCGGGACGCCGCAATTTCACCGCGGCGGTCCCGAACAGCCCGACTGAGCAGCCGGGATACTTTCAGTTTCACTTTAGAAGCGGCGGTCAGCTTTGACCACCGCTTCTAAAGGGTTAATACCGCACATCGCCGCGATGGCGATGTGTGGTATTAGCCGCGGGTCCCGGCCGTTGATTAGCGCCGGGACCCACGCGATATGATGCGGGATCGCGGCGCGATCCCGCTTCATATCGCGGGAGCCGGCGCAGGACGTAAATATACGTCCTGCATCGTTAAGGGGTTAAGGACCCAGCATTTTTCCATTTTTGCATTTTCATTTTTTCCTCATCACCTTCTAAAAATCATAACGCTTTCAATTTTGCACATAAAATTCCATGTGATAGCTTATTTTTTGCACCACCAATTCTGCTTTGCAGTGATCAGTCATTAGTCATTTTACCAAAAAATCCACGGCAAAACGGAAAAAAAAATCATTGTGCGACAAAATTGAAGAAAAAAATGTCATTTTGTAACTTTCAGGGGCTTAAGTTTCTACACAGTGCATTTTTCGGTAAAAATGACACCTTATCTTTATTCTGTAGGTCCATATGATTAAAATGATACCCTACTTATATAGGTTTGATTTTGTCGTACTTCTGATAAAAATCATAAATACATGCAGGAAAATGTATACGTAAATACTCATCTTCTGACCCCTATAACTTTTTAATTTTTCTGCGTACGGGCTGGTATGAGGGCTCATTTTTTGTGCCGTGATCTGAAGTTTTTATTGGTACCATGTTTGTTTTGATTGCTTTTTTGTCATTTTTTCATGATATAAAAAGTGACCAAAAATACGCTATTTTGTACTTTGGAATTTTTTTGCGCGTACGCCATTGACCGTGCGGTTTATTTAATGATATCTTTTTATAGTTCAGACATTTCCGCACGTGTCGACACATATGTTTATTTTTATTTTTATTTACACAGTTTTTTTTATGGGAAACGGGGGGTGATTCAAACTTTTGTTAGGGAAGGGGTTAAATGACCTTTATTAACTTTTTTTTGCAGTGTTAATAAGGTCATTTTACCCCTTCCCTTATAAAAGTTTTAATCACCCCCCTTTTCCCATAAAAAAATAAACTGTGTAAATAAAAATAAACATATGTGGTATTGCCGTGTGCGGAAATGTCCGAACTATAAAAATATATTGATAATGATATAGGGGGCTATAACACTCCACTCACTGATCTTTTACACTGATCTCTGAAAGGCCATAGCTTTGCATGGATCAGCATTATAGGGGGTTGATTGCTCAAGCCTGTAGCTCAGGCTTGGAGCAATCAAACGCCGGTCGGACTCAACGGAGCAAGGTAAGGGGACCTCCGCTCGCTTCCTAGCTGATCGGGACATCGCGATTTTATCGCGATAGTCCCGATCAGCCCGACTGAGCTGCCGGGAAGCTTTTACTTTCGTTTTAGATGTGTCGATCAACTTTGATGGCCTCGTCTAAAGGGTTAATAGCGTGTGGCACAACAATCGGTGCCACACGCTATTAGCCCAGGGTCCCGGCTATCATAAGCCGACGGGACCGACCCAATATGATGCGGGGTGACGGCGTGACCCCGTTTTAAATACCGGGCGCAGGGCATATAGGTACGCCCTGCGTCCTTAAAAGGTTAAGCGTACTGTACTGCATTTTTCTACCCTTATAAGTGCATACCACATAAGTAGTGTACAATTTTGTACCTGTTAATCTGTCAACAGCCTAGATGCTGTGAAAGTCCAGGCAAAAGTAATCACCAGCTGGTGTTTTACTAAAATACGCTTTTTTAAGCCTACTGTAGCGCATTTTTCTGCCCTCATAAGTGCATACCACATACGTACATCTAAGTTATGTACTATTTTGTACCTGTTAATCTGTCAAGGGCCTAGATACTGTGAAAGTCCAGGGAAAAGTAATCACTGGCTGGTGTTTTACAAAAATAAGTATTTTTTAGCATACTGTAGCACATTTTTCTGTCCTCATAAGTGCATAACACATACCTACTTCTCTAAGTAGTGTACTATTTGTTACCTGCTAATCTGTCGTGGGCCTACATACTGTAAAAGTCCAGGCAAAAGTAATCACTGGCTGGTGTTTTACAAAAATACGTATTTTTTAACCGTACTGTAGTGCATTTTTCTGCCCTCATAAGTGCATACCACATACCTACATCTCTAAGTAGTGTACTATTTTTAAGCGCACTGTAGCACATTTTTCTGCCCTCATAAGTGCATACCACATACCTACATCTAAGTAGTGTACTATTTTTTACCTGCTAATCTCTCGTGGGCCTACATACTGTGAAAGTCCAGGCAAAATTTATCACCAGCTTTTACTAAAATATGTTTTTTAAGCGCACTATAGCGTATTTTTATGCCCTCATAAGTGCATACCACATACCTACATGTCTAAGTAGTGTACTATTTTTTAGCTGCTAATCTCTCGTGGGCCTACATACTGTGAAAGTCCAGTTTTTAAGTGTACTGTAGCACATTTTTCTGCCCTCATAATTGCATACCTGATATCACATACCTACATCTAAGTAGTGTCCAATTTTTTACCTGCTAATCTGTCAAGGGCCTACATACTGTGAAAGTCTAGGCAAAAGTAATCACCGGCTGGTATTTTACTAAAATAAGTTTTTTTAAGTGTACTGTAGCACATTTTTCTGCCCTCATAATTGCTTACCACATACCTACATCTAAGTAGTGTACTATTTTGTACCTGTTAATCTGTCAAGGGCCTATATACTGTAAAAGGACAGTTAATAGTACACACCTGCTGCTATTCTACACAAATACTGTTTTAAGTGTAGTGAAGTGTATTGTACTCCCCTGATATACGCAATAAGTATGTCAGGCAGAGTAGTGCCAGGACATGCACAGTGGAGTTGCAGAGGCTGGCAATCGTGTCTCAACCAGCAACCCAGCAGCCATGATTGATCGGTTCACTCGGTCATCCACTTAATCCCAAGTGACATACGACACCCCCAGTCAACAGACGGTGGGTTCCCCAGACTCAACTCAGTTGGCATGGTCCTCATGCTGCTGCTGCCACCTCAAGGCTCTGTCATTATGCTGTTCTATGGTCTCCTCATGCTGATGCTGCCACCTCCAGGCTCTTTCATTGTGCTGCTCTATGGTCTCCTCCTGCTAATGCTAGCATTAGGAGGAGCCATTCAGGGCTCCCGGCAGGGTTTTTAAACTTCTCTGCATCCCCTTATTCCCCCCATGTGTATATGTACGATGGGTGGCCCCCACAGTGCTTCTATAATCATATGCCTCTGCAGCGCTATGAATGAAAAGTATTCTAT
Organism: Hyla sarda; assembly: GCF_029499605.1. Lineage (NCBI taxonomy): Eukaryota > Metazoa > Chordata > Amphibia > Anura > Hylidae > Hyla > Hyla sarda. Next base: position 117,524,474 of record NC_079191.1, read on the forward strand.
CAGCAACGCATTGAGCAGGCCAGATGCGCTGCTATTAGAATACTTTTCATACATAGCGCTGCGGAGGCATATGATTATAGAAACGCTGTGGGGGCCAAACATATGGATACATATCTGACCCCGCAGTGCATCTATATACAGATGCCGCCGCATCGCTATGAATGACAAATATTCTTTCAGCAGCGCATTGGGCCAGCCAGCTTCCCAGACAGATGCGCTGCTGTTAGAATTTTTTTTCATTCATAGCGCTCCCGGGGGCTTATGATAGCACTGCGAGGAGAAAATATATATATGCACTGCTGGGGGAAAATATATATATGCGTTGTGGAGGGAAAATATATATATGCGCTGCGGAGGACAATGCCTATATAAATGCGCTGCAGGGGCAAGATATATTGAAGCACTGTGGGGGCCAAACATATACCCCTCCAGTGATTCTGTATATCTTTCCCCACCGCAGCGCTTCTATTTGAAAACCCCACCAGGAGCCCAGAATGGCTCCTCCGTACTGGCCATTCAGGGCTCCTGGCGGGGAATTTAAAAATGAAGGTAAAATACATAGTACATCGCAGGGGAGGGGAGCATGCCACCCGCTCCCCTGTTTAATAACTTCTAATTGCATCGGATCTCAGAAGTGAAACCCAGTGCAATCAATCCCTTAGCCCCTGCACTAACACCCACCTCATGGAACAGAGTCTGTTCCATGATGGGGGTTGTAGTACAAACACTAATGTAGCCTCTCCAGCCAGTCAGATTCCCGCACAAGTCTGTTCCATTATGGGAGTAGTAGTAGTCCCTCAGCACTGCAGGAGTCTGCTGATGTCACCTCTTCTGAGCATATTCAGAAGTAATAACTGATATTATAAACCTGATGACATAAAGGCTCATCTGTTTGCCATAGACTTCAATGTTAAAAATTAATTTACATATTTCTTGTGATGGAAGAAAAATAAGTGCATGTGCAGTTTTTCTTCCATCACAAATAACGTCCGTTTTTCATGACAGGCTATAACGGGTCATAATGGATAATCAAAAAAATCCCATAGACTTTAATGGGATTTTGTAACAGCCGCTTAACATCCGTTTTTAAGGCTTTTTTTAACGGACGTTTATAATGGGTCTTTTAATGGAGAAACTTTATAGTGTAAAAGGGGCCTAATAGTACAAGATGGATCTTCATGGAACTAGAACATTAACATGTTCTAAGAATAATATAGGGCATTGCAGTTCTCAAAAATGTTTGAACAAAGAACATGTTCCATCTTTGATTTTCAATATAAATTGGTAATTGTGTATACAGTCTAATTCTGCATGATCTAGAAAAGGATGTGAAAGCTTATGTGGAGGGTTTAATGGCTTCCAGGCCACTATCAAATAGAAGATTAAATGAACAACATAAAGTTACAAGGACATTTTACACATCAATTGATTTTAAAATAAATTTCCAAAGGAGGGAAACAGAGTGTCTCTGATTGGAAAGAAGTGGAAATAGTTTGCAGGCTATTTACACCTGAAATAGAATGATTAGTTCATTTAGTGACACAAGGTTGTTGTACTGAAATCAATGCAAGAGGAAATCTTATGCCTCCTCCATGAAGGACACATGGGCTGATGAAGCACAGACAGGGACTAAGCAGGCTGGGTGGTCAAGTCTAAAAAACTACAGAAACAGCATGTAAAATCTATCAGCCTATATAACTGCTAATCTATATTCTAGGAACTGGACTTGATGGAGACTTATTCCTTAATTTGTTTTTTTCATCTAACCTGGTTAATTTTACTTTCCACAATATATTTAGATTGCATGTATTTTCATCTTGTTTATAAAGATAGAAAATCACATCTGTAGACACAGACTGTGTGACACCTTGAACTCTGCCCATCAAGTAGGTCATACTTTAATTTAAGGTAGTCCTTGGTAGAGGATACTGTGAAGGCTGCAAAGACCAAACCAATACTCAATATGTCCTACCCCACATTGATAGATGACTCCATAGTGGAAATGCCTTACCAAAAAATAAATAAAAAGCATTTACAAGGACCAAAATAGACTTTATTAGAGGATCAGAAAAAACATGATAGAAACCTTATAATCACAAGATTAGAGGAGTAATGTGTCTTTTGGAGACTACCAAATGGTGTATAGAGACTTACTGTCACGATTCGGCTTACAGGTTGTGGATCCACTGTGTCAGCGAGGGATTGGCGTTCTAAGAGGCTACTGGTGTTCACCAGAGCCCGCCGCAAAGCGGGATGGTCTTGCTGCGGCAGTAGCAACCAGGTCGTATCCACTAGCAACGGCTCAACCTCGCTGACTGCTGAGAAGGCGTGGGACAGAAGGACTAGGCAGAGGCAAGGTCAGACGTAGCAGAAGGTCGGGGCAGGCGGCAAGGTTCGTAGTCAAGGTGGATAGCAGGAGTTCAGGTAACACAGGCTTTGGACAACACTAAACGCTTTCACTGGCACAAGGCAACAAGATCCGGCAAGGGAGTGCAGGGGCAGTGAGTAGATATAGCCAGGGAGCAGGTGGAAGCTAATTAAGCTAATTGGGCCAGGCACCAATCATTGGTGCACTGGCCCTTTAAGTCTCAGAGAGCTGGCGCGCGCGCGCCCTAGAGAGCGGAGCCGCGCGCGCCAGCAGATGACAGCCGGGGACCGGGACGGGTAAGTGACTTGGGATGCGATTCGCGAGCGGGCGCGTCCCGCTATGCGAATCGTATCCCCGCCGGCAATGTCAGTGCAGCGCTCCCGGTCAGCGGGTCTGACCGGGGCGCAGCAGGGAGAGAGATGTCGTGAGCGCTCCGGGGAGGAGCAGGGACCCGGAGCGCTCGGCGTAACACTTACAATGCTCCATGGGAAACTAATAAGCAAAGTAGTTAATTTCCAGAAGGACAATTATTTGCTCTACAGTGCCACCTACTGGAGGTAGTATTCTGTCTTGATATATACAGTGGTCCCTCAAGTTACAATATTATTTGCTTCCAGGATGACCATTGTATGTTGAAACCATTGTATGTTGAGACCATAACTCTATGGGAACCTGGTTATTGGTTCTGAAGCCACCAAAATGTCATCCAAAAATAGGAAAAAGTGAGGATTAAACAAAAATAAGTAGATAACTAATATATATATAAAGCAAGTCCTTACATATAAAAGTAAGAAAGAGCTGCTGGGATCTGTAAATCACTGTCTATGTAGAGGACAGAATCTTCTTCAGGGTCCTGTACTGTACAGTACAATGTCCTAAAAAAGTAAAAGGGAGCCACCCTTATCTGGTGTCCAAAGGAGCAGCTAACCCTGGCACAGGTAAAGAGTAGTACAGAATATGTAATACGTCCCTGTACTGTAGGGAGGCGCTACTTACCAGTAAAATGCCCATTCTGTTTGGTCAGTGATTCCAGCCATTAAAATGTTTCACAGATCTGGACTGTCTGTAGCATTGTTTGTTGAGCCTGGTTTCGCGTTACAATGATCCAGAAAAGATCATTGTATGTTGAAACTATTGTATGCTGAGGCCATTGTAAGTTGAGCGATTACTGTACTGTTGTGCAACACGCTTTTAGGTTTCTCAAAGACCATAGACACATTTGCTGTCATGATACAACAAAATACTTGCTGCTAGGTTAATTTTAGAGGGATTCAATAGCATGGTCTGTTATGCTATTGATTCTAGCAAAATAATCAATCAATATGTATGGAAAATTGACCTAGTTGATAACATCAGTTCTTTAACCCCTTAGAGGTCACAAAACACACATGTACATTGATGCAGACTTGTACTTAGCGCACAGTGATATGCATGTCTGTTTTGGTGGGTTTACTTTCTATGAAGCAAGCACCGTAACTGCACTCACTTAATGAAATGGGGGACAGGAGTGCTTTTAGCAGCCAGGGACCTGCTACTAATGGATATCAGGGCATATAATGATTAACAGACAATGGCCTGTGTGTTCTGGTGCACACCCGACCCCCAAGTACGGGTCTAAAGAGTTAAAATAGCAGCCAGAGGTCTCTAAACTGTCCTCCATCCGCTAGATCATCGCTTCAGTGATACAGCCTGGCAGAGCCTCACTCCTAATGAAAATTTTAATCACACCCCCTTTTCTAATATTATCAAAATAAATAAAAATAATCATGTTTATTATCGCCATGTGCAGAATTGACAAAGTTTTTAAAATATAATATTTATGTCCAAGCACAGTGAACCTAACATGGCATAAGGAAACATCCAGTAAATATCACATTATTGTTGTGGTAAAAGATGCAGTTACAACAAGCCCTCATATGGGTCTGTAGATGGAAAAGTAAAAGAATTGTGTCTCTTAAAAGGCGAGGAGTTAAAAACCAGCTTGGAGCTGTTGCAGGCTAATGGGCCAGTTTACCCCTGTGTGCAATGCAGTGTGCGCTAATGGCCTTAGCCTCCTCAGTTAGAAGCTGCAACCTCTTAGGATTAATAATAATTGTCACGCACCTGAATGCAGGCTGTCACAAAACTGGATGTGGATCCTCTACCTGTGTGGCTGATGACTCGGACTGTATCGGGGAGCGGAGTCTAAGGTGCCGCTGGTCTTCACCAGAGCCCGCCACAAAGCAGGATGGATTTGCTGCGGTAGGCGACACCCAGGTCGCTACCCCCAACATGGCTCAACCACACAGGTAACTGGGTAAGGCGGGGTACCGGAGGATGAGGCAGAGGCATAGTCAAAGTAGCAGAAGGTCTTGGCAGGCGGCAAAGGTTCGGAGTCAAAAAACATTTCAGGAAGGTCAGGAAAAACGGGTAGGCAAAACAGGCAATGGGAACGCTTTCTCTTAGGCAATAAGCACTGAAGATCCGGCAGAGGGGTGTGGGAGATGCAAATAACTTATAACATGGTGACAGGTGAATTCACTAATTATGGGCGCACAATTTCAAAGCGGACAGGGATTCGCATGTGGGTGCGTCCGGCGGTTGGGGATACTGCGCAAACGGCCGGTGTCTGTGGCCAGAGCGCAGTATGTACTGTAACAATAATATCTATTTATATAGCACCAACAAATTATCCAGCTCTTTACAATTCTGAGACTGTAAATATCAGACAAATATCAGACATTACAAATAACACACTAGTAAGTCTTCACACAACAGCTTACAATCTATAACGAATATAAGATAAATGAAAAAAAAGACACAGCACCCCTAGTGCGGTACTTAAAGGTTTCTTTGGAAAAATGTAAAGATTTACACTTACCACAAGATGTTGCGCTCAGGGCACAACACCATATCACGTGTAGAAAAAGATCTGTCTCTGTGTGCAGCCTCGATCCTCCGGTCAGGTCCTCCCTTCCTGGCAAATATAACAGCAAAGGTTCCAAAAGAAAATGGATCTATCTCAGGCGCAGCTACAGTAGAAGAAGGATGACAATGTCCATAGATATTGCTTCATAACGTTTATTCAGGGCACAAAAGCAATGCGTTTCTTGCCCGCAAACGGCACTTCCTCATATGATTCCTATTTAGCAGTGACCCACTTCTAGATATCACATTAGTGTTCTTTTGTTGCCTGTAAGACTTTATGCACATAGACCTTTTTGTAGCTGCTGCTTCTATACCTCTATTACAATACCATTTTGTACGATCCAACAATATAACATCATATATTATTGTTATTTCTACCACTGGATTTAGCTTACTATGTCCTTCTGCTATATGATAGACACTTATCACTGACAACCTAAACATCAGTCCAGGACTGTGCTCCTAACAGTATGTTGCATAAACTTCTATATAGAAATGTGCAACATAGCAATTATAAAATACAAAATAAAATGCTTTCACAGGTACTTAGTGTCGCAAGCATATCAAAGAAGTAAAAAAATGGAAAAATGTGAGACATAAATGTTCAGTAAATTATCCATTTTATTTTTAGCTGCCAAAGTTGCCACCTACAGTAAAAGGAAACAGTGTTCTGTCTTTGAAAAAGAAGACATGGAACAAAGTGCATTCAAAGACAATGTTCAGAGTGTACATTAATGGATTACGCGATGTGTGTTTTGAATAAAATAAAATCAAAGAAACTCTGCACATAGCCTGAAGAATTTCATGAGGTATTTAATTATACTCTTTAAGACGAGGAAAGCCAAATGGAACAGTGTGGCATTCTTTGTGGGGGAGAAATACACTGGGAATACATTTAGCACAGTTTTAAACAATGTGTGGGCACCCAGTAAATACAAGTGACTTTTCCTTTGGCTTTAGAATTACAGTATAGGCATATGTTTAACCGTTTAAATGCCATTTTTTTAAAGATTTATTTTCTATGAAGATTTAGCCTTCGTTCACCTCTGCACTAGTATTTGTGTTATACTGAGGAAATAACGGCAGCACTGAATCCAGCACATGGTGGATGATGACAGCGCTTGACAAACTCCAGCATTGACTTTTAAAGCGTTTGTCAAGTTTCTGTCATGGTGTCTATTTTACCAGGTTTAATACTTCTGCATGCTGTGCTATTTTGTCCTGTTTTTAGAATCTACACAATGGGCTCCAAACAGAACCGTCAATGCAGAAAAGAATAAAGCCTTCATGGCATTGTTTTCCTCCAAGTATGTTTCCAGCTGTTACAAAACTACTACTCTCAGCAAGTCATTACCAGTAGCAACTTTTCCTCTAGGTCTAAGAATCTTGACTGGCTGTCTAAAACCGGTCCGATAGGAAACCACAAATGTGGTACGTGCATTTGGTGCCAGAATTTAAGACCAGGGAAAATTGCTCATATTGGAGGTGAAGAAATTCATGTATGTAGCCTTATTACGTGTAGGACCCAATGGGTTGTTTATGCTATGATGTGCTCTTGTTGCCGTTTTTATATCGGCCGTACTAAATGCTCTTTTAATACTAGATTTAGAGAGCATGTCTACTCTGTTCTAAAAAAAAAGGTTCTCCTCGCTTTTTTGAGCATATGAATATTGCCCACAGAGGGAACTGCAGTCCTCTACTTTTTCAAGGTATTGAACAAGTCGCCAGCAAAGAAAACATTGATAAAAGAAAATTATTACTTCAAACTGAGGCCAGTTGAATGCTGCCGGCAACTTGGGGTTTAATGAAAGAGTGGATTATAGCGTGTTCCTCTGAGTTGATTACATTATGTCAGTTGTGGTTCTATCTATCATGTCCATTATGACAATGTTTTGTATTTTTAGTCATACCTTTTGATTGTACAGCTGTTTTGTACACATCACCGGGAGGTGCCTCTTTATACGGTGACCTGGAACGGAACAGGTAGAGTCTGAGGAAGTGTGCTGACGCATGCGCAACAGCTGTTGCCCGGCTCATTGCTGACTATCTGCGTCCCTGGACGATCTGTCCGTGCATACCCTGTATTCATGCTCAGTTATAATAAAGTATCCATGACACTGCATCCCGGTGAGTGACGCCCTTCATTTCTTCTCAATTTTGCTTACAAGTGACCTTTCCTTTGGCTTTAGAATTACAGTAAAGGCATATGTTTAACCGTTTAAATGCCATTTTTTTTTATATTTATTTTCTATGAAGATTTAGGCTTTGTTCACCTCTGCACTAGTATTTCTGTTATACTGAGGAAAAAACCGCAGTGCCGGATCCAGCACATGGTGGACGATGACAGTGCTTGACAAACTCCAGCATTGACTTTTAAAGCGTCTGTCGAGTTTCTGTCATGGTGTCTATTTTACCAGAAATAATACTTCTGCATGCTGTGCTATTTTGTCCCATTTTTAGAATCTACACCAAGGGCTCCTAACAGTACCGTCAACGCAGATAAGAACAAAGCCATCACAACATTTTTTTCCTCCAATGTGTTTCCAGCTGTTGCAAAACTACTACTTCCAGCATGCCAGGACAGCTTTGTGCATGCAAATCGTCTTCCACTAAAATTAATAGGAGTTGAATAGGAAAATTAAATGCATACTTACATGTTTTTACTGGTCATCTTCTGCATCACACAAGACTTCACAGGTCAATCTAGCTGACACTTCTTAACTTAAGTCCCTTTAGGCTCGTGTCACATTTTTATTTTTCATTTTTTTGTTTTCTATTCTGTTTTCTTTAAATGAAGTTAAGAACAATAGCAAAGCCACAATATAAACATAGGGGAATACAGGTGGTACACATGTACAAGATGATATTAAATCAGGTGTCATTTGGGATATATAAATATGTCAACTTAAGAAGAATGAGAAAGGAATATGATAGAAGCTCATAGAGAAAAAGGAAGAGATGAGAAGTGTGTGTGTGTGTGTGTGTGGGGGGGGGGGTGGGCATAAAAGAAGACAGAGTGGGGTATTGACGGTGGTACCTCCAGTGGAGCATTCTTTTGAAGTATCATGAATGCCAGACAGGATGACCATATGCGTAAAAATGCAGGATTTGTATGCTTTGCACAGATATTGGGTTCTTTCAAGCAAGCAAGCAAGTTGATTGACTTTACTGAGTGACTAAGGGTGCCATGGGTTAGAGCCACATCAACAGAATCAAGGAAAATTTTGAAGGAGGCAACTTCATTGAATAACTGAGAGGGTGCCAACATCTGTACCACAGTGCTAGCATTTGTTTAAAGGGGTACTCCGCCCCTAGACATCTCATCCACTATCCATAGGATAGGGGATAAGATGTCTGGTCATGGGGGGCTTCAAACTTTACATATAAAACATGTGCAATGCACATAAAATCACATAAAAGTAAATTCTCCTGGAGTTTAAAGAGTGTTCAGTACAGTTCAGTTCTGACTCCCAGTTCATTTAGAAGAAGAGGCATGTCGGACCAACAACCCTCAAAATAGAATGGTAGTGTCAGGGACCGACCAGGGGGCAGGGAGAGTGAGCCCTAAATTAACCCTAAAACCACTCTCCCTGCCTACTTGCCCACCCTAACCTGTGGATCGACAACTGGGCACTGATCCCTCCCTGAACTAAAGTGCAGTGGGCTTAAAAACACATACTAATAAATAGTCTGTCACAAACCCGAAACATAACAGAAACATAGAACTCTATAGTATAAAGTCCAGAGGACACAGATCAGAGAGTTAGTACAGAGGACACTGTATCGGCAGACACGAACAGAGGACACTATAGATAAGCAGTCATGAACAGAACTCCAAAGATCTGAATAAAGAACTAATAAACATATAGAGTTCAAAACACCAGACAGGAAATCGGATGAGTCTGAACATACTCCAGAAACAAAACAGGAATACGCTGAATCCCCTAGAAAAACCTCTAGTAGACATAGGAATAACAATACCCTCTGAGTCCCCACCAACAGGTAAACAGGATCTATCGCTAAACAGGAATTATCGCAATCCCACATAAAACCTCCAGTAGACATGGAGTCCCCATGGACAGGTAACAGGGATGCCTAGATACACAGGATATATTTATAGAACACTGTTCACACTGAACACAAGACAGGAATAATCGCAATCCCTTCAGAACACCTCCAGTAGATGCAGGAATACCCTCTGAGTCCCCATGGACAGGTAACAGGGATGCCTAAATACACAGGATATAATATAGAACACTGTTCACACTGGACACACAAACTGGACATTCCACTCCACTAATGAAGCAGATAATAATAATAATAATAATAATAATAATAAGTCCAAATAGACTACTGCCCAGCGGCACACTCACCTGTGTGGACAGGATGCTGGCACAGTAGGAAAACAGAAATATAAAACACAGAATTTCATTAGAACGGATATAAGAGAAAACACAATGTGAACAGACACATAACAAAAAAAACATACAAATCCTAAAATCGACTATACAAACACTATTGAAATCTACTATCAGCATGCCATCTAATCAAGGCTAAAACCAGGAAATACAAAGTGCATGCTAAGACAGATATAGTAGATTAAAAGCTCAAACAAAGAGTGTTTCACCAAGAGCTCCATGCAGCATGTCCAGCATCTTAGCAAGTCAGGATATAATGAAGTCAATCACCAACCCAGAGGCTAGACTGGGCTGACATTAAATAGACACACCCTAGGAGCTATTGGCAAGCAAGCAAAAAGCTATTAACTATTCCCTAACCAAGGAACATAAAACTGTTCAAACACAACCAAACCAATAGCTGTGTGTGAATACAGGCCAATACAGACATGACAGGTAGAAGGAATAGAGTGTATATTTCACCACAGATATGGGTGGGATCAGTCATTACAGCCAGGTAAGTTACTTGTCGGACTGAATATGGACAAAAAGGATTTTCAAATGATTGAACTGCAGAGAGGCTCAGGAAATTCACACTGGCCGGGTGGATGGAGCCAGAATGAACAATGTTATGATCTTTAATTGCATTGCCTTTAAGCTGATCTAACACCTAAATGCTTGCAAGAAGGTTCTAAATAGGATTGTGGGAGAGATGGGGGGGGGTATGTGTGGGGGGTGGAGCTTGGCATCAGGGAGGTTGTTGAGGGTTAGGCAGTTTAAGATTTTTCATATGCAAGCTTGGCCAGGGAAGGTTTAAAGTCATACCAATTGCTTGATCTGTTGTCAGGGACCAACCAGGGGGACAAGGAGAGTGAGCCCTAAACTGACTCTAAAACCACTCTCCCTGCCTACTTGCCCATCCACCCTAAACAGAGGATCGACAACTGGGCGCCAGTCCCTCCTTGAACTAAAGTGCAGGGGCCTAATAAAAACAGTAGTTTTTATTAGTAGTCGGTCACAAACCAGAAACATACAGGAACATAGAACTCCATAGTATAAAAGTTCAGAGGGCACAGATCAGAGAGTTAGTACAGAGGACACTAAATCAGTGGTCATGAACAGAGGACTCCATAGATCAGCGGACATGAACAGAGGACTCAGAGGTCGTGAACAGAGGACACTATAGATCGGCAGTCATGAACAGGGGACACTATAGATAAGTGCTCATGAACAGAACTCCAAAGATCTGAATAAAGAACTAATAAACATATAGAGTTCAAAACACCAAGCAGAAAAACGGAGGAGTCTGAACAGACTCCAGGAACAGACAGGAATATAGCATATGGTAGAGCAATGGTCAGCACTATCTGAAAAGTGGTGGTGCACGAGGAGAAGAGTAATGTAATATAATGAAGGAGGTCCCAGCACTCACCAATGCAAGCAATTGGTATTTATTGTATATCCAAGTCACTCAAGTGACTTGAATATACAATAAATACCAATTGCTTGCATCGGTGAGTGTCGGGACCTCCTTCAGGAATATAGCATAATCCCCCAGAACCTCCAGTAGACAAAAAAATAACAGTAGCCTCTGAGTCCCCACAGACCAGTAACAGGGATCTATCGCTAATCGTGAATAACTGCAATCCCTCCGAACACCTCCAGTAGACACAGAGTCCCCATGGACAGGTAACAGGGATACCTAGATACACATGATAAATTTATAGAAACTGTTCACACTGAACAAAAGACAGGAATAATCGCAATCCCTTCAGAACACCTCCAGTAGATGCATGGATAGCAATACCCTCTAAATCACCATGGACAGGGATGCCTAAATACAACAGATATAATATAGAACACTGTTCACACTGAACACAAGACAGGAATAGCAATACCTCTGAACACCTCCAGTAGACACGGAGTACACACTGGACACACAAACTGAACACTCCACTCCACTAACGGGGTAACCATAACAATAAATCCAAATAGACTACTGGCCTGCGGCACACTCACAAGTGCTGTCCCAGTTGGAAAACAGAAATATAAAACATAACTTCATATAAACGGATACAAGAGAAAACACAGTGTGAACAGATGCACAAAAAGAAGAGACAGTAGCCAGCACTCACCATCCGGGGGTCCTTTATTGCTTGAAGCGGTGCTTAAACATACAGACAGCGGGCAGGTATGAGTGGCACGTGGGTATCAGGACAGCACTGTTTCATGCTTCCTTGCGCTGCCATGAGCTTATACTGGTATCAGCTTGTGGAAGCTCAAGGAAGTGCAAAACAGTGCTGTCCTGATACCCCCGTCCCACTCATACCTGCCCGCTGTCTGCATCTATAAGCAGCGCTTCAAGCAATCAAGGACCCCAGGATGGTGAGTGCTGGCTACTGTCTCTTCTTTTTGTGCATTTATCGTATTCTTATCTAAGGAGCATTGTGTACAACTGTAACCAGGGGAGGTGCCAGGAGTCTGTTGACTAACTATCCAGGGATATCGCTGGGATTACTAGTGGTGGAGTTGCCGGTGTACGCCTGTCTCATTGAACTCACAGTGAGAACAGACACATAGCAGAAAAGAAATACAAATCCTAAAACTGACTATACAAACAAAGATTAAAATCTACTATAAGCATGCCACCTAACCATGGCTAAAACCAGAAGATACAAAGTGCATGCTAAGACAGAGATAGTAGATTAAAAGCTCAAATAAAGAGTTTCACCAAAAGCTCCAAAACAGCATGTCCAGCATGTTGGCAAGTCAGTATGTAATGAATTAATCACCAGCCCTGAGGCTTGGCTGAGCTGATCCTTAAATGGACACACCCTAGGAGCTATTGGCTAGAAAGCAAAAGGGTATTAACTATTCCCTGACCAGGGAACATAAAACTGTTCACACACAACCAAACCAAAAGCTGTGTGTGAACACAGGCCAATACAGACATGACATCTATATTCTTAAACAGCAAGAGTAGGGCATCTGTGAAAGCAGCTGCAATCTGAGTATGCAGACCCACCACAGATTCTGTTGTATTGACCAAATTTATGTAGGAACATCTCCATCATTTAAAATGCATAGTGAAGGGGAGAGAAGGCAGCCTGGCTAGTACCATTGACTATCATAAAGGTCAATGATAATATGTCATTGAACTATTGAACTTTGACAGGGCACCTGACAAAAAATCCTACATGACCCTGCTAAAGGCTTTTTCAGTGTCTGTTTTTCAGGGGCACCTGGTGGTCATGTGCTTACTGTATGGCCTGGAGCAGTCATATAGCATTGTTTATGTTCTCTTTCCCCTTCACCAATCTTGTTTGATCAGTGAGTAGTGTTGCGCGGCATAGGCCATATTTGAATTTGCGATATTTTGCGAATATATGGACGAATATTCGCATATGCAAAAATTAACATATGCAAAAATTAGCATAAATGAAAATTTGCATATGCGAAAATTAGTATATACGAAAATTAGCTTATGCAAATTTTCACATATGCGAAAATCCGTACGCCAGTCTCACACAGTAGTATTAGAGCCTTCTTTACACCACACAAGCTGGAAGCAGAGAGGGATGATCACTGTGATGTGTACTGTGAAAAAAAAAAAAAAAAGGAATATTCGTAATTGCGAATATATAGTGCTATATTCGCGAATATTCGCAAATTTGCGAATATGCGATATTCGCGAGCAACACTATCAGTGAGGAGATGTTTGCTAATTCTGAGTGTTAGCAGGTTCTCCTATATTTGTAAGGCCAAATTTAGCATATATATTATAGCCTTAGCATTTTCATTTTAATTAGCAGGAGACCACATAAGGCTAAGTCTCCACTTGGTTTTTTGCACTGCGTTTTTAGGGATTAAAAAAACGCCAGAAAAATCGCCAGTGCAAGTGACGTCATCATGCGTTTTTTCTTGCGTTTTTTCCGGCGTTTTTTTTCATATGTGTGGAAATTGCACCTTGGCTGGATGCAGCAGTGATGGAAATTTTTTTATTAAATGCAATGTATATATTTTATAACCCAATTTTTATTATTTTTTAATAAAGTGTGTGTTTCACTTTTTTTAAAATACATTTTTAACATTTTTTATGTAGTACTACTACTCCCAGCATGGAACAGACTTTTCCATGCTGGGAGTGATAGTACCTGTACTGTAGACATATATCGTCCATAATATGGCAGAGAAGCGAGCAGGTCTATACATCGCTCGCCTCTCTGCACTATACTCCAGCCACTGATGTCAACAGAAATTCATATTTCCCACCCAGAGCTGTGATTGGCTGGATGGTTTCAGCCAATCACAGCTCTGAGGAAAAGATGAATGAATGAGTGGCCGGCCTGGAGTATAGTGCAGAGCAGGGATGCGAGCAATGTATACAGCCGCTCCATCTCTGTTATAGACAGGGCGATCACAGAGGATGTCAGTAGTGACATCCACTGTGATGTGTCCTTAAGCAGCCACTACTACTGCCAACATGGAGCACACTCTGCTCCATGCTGGGAGCTGTAGTACCTGTATTAATAGACAGATTGCAGCGAGTGTAACTTCTGACACCCGCTTCGATCTGTCTATTAATGCAGGTACTACAGCTCCCAGCATGAGGCAGAGTGTGCTCCATGTTGAGAGTAGTATTACCTGCAGTTATGAAAAGATCACAGCGGGTATCACTCCTGACACCCGCTGTGATGCTCCTGTATAATGTATAGATGCAGCGGCCGCTCTCCTATGGTCCCCTTCACGGCCGTATATATACACATGTTCCTATTTCTCACAGAGAGCTGTGATTGGCTTGAACCATCTGGCCAATCACAGCCCTTATATGAATAAGTTTAAATATACGTCAGGGCAGGGGACCATAGAAGAGCGGCCGCCGCATCTATATATTATACAGAAAAATCGCAGCGGGCGATCTGTCTATTAGTACAGGTAGTACTACTCCCATCATGGAACAGTGTGTTCCATGCTGGGAGTAGTATCACTAACTAAAAAAAATGTAAAAAATAAAGCAAAAAAGTGAAAAACACACACACAATACATTTTTATAATTGTCGGCTACATTTTTATTTCCCCGCACACATAAATTGATCCCTGTTTAAAAAGTAATAGTTTTTTTTTTCAATAATATACATTTCGTTAGATATCATTTTTTCCTTCACTACTGTATATTTTTGAAAAAAAAATTTTAATAGTCCCCTACGAAATTTTATTAAAAACAGCTATCTACATCACTTTTGGATAGCTAAAGTCCAAAAAAGATTAAAAATCGCCTGCAAAAACGCCAAAGTTAAAATCCACATAGCGTTTTTCTTGACGTTTTCTCACTCCCATAGACTTCTATAGCAGCAAAACGCCACGATTTTGACAAAAAACGTCGGTTTGAGGGAACTACAGCGTTTTTTTAAAAACGCCAAAGAGCGGAAAAAAATGCTGAAAAAGTGAAAAAACGCCAAAAGGATTAAAAAAACGCCAAAGTGAAAAAATGCAAAGTGGAATTCGAAATTTGCGATTTCTCATTGACTTACAGCTAACATCTGGCAGAATTGCCATTTTCCTTTGCGTTTTGCAAAAAAAAAAAAAAACAAGTGGAGACTTAGCCTAAGGGTTTCCTCCTAGTATTCTCCCAGCCCTCTGGCAGGGAGCACTTGGTAGGTATCAACATTGGTGTGGTTGCACTGCGGTGGTCATTGTTACTGTGATGTTTTGTCTGTGTGGTGGTGTGGCCCGGAGCCACGGGCTTGGTCGGGAGGTAGTGGGGCTGCCTGGCAACTGGGTCGCTCCCCCTGTGAGCATGGTGTTGCGGTGGTGGTGGCCGCCACCCGGCATTATGCCAATGTTGTGTTAGGGACCTACTCTAAATAGGTGGCGTTGACGTGGCATGTGGGCTTGTGCTTTTTGATCAAAATGTATACTAACAACCTGTTAGTGTTTGAATTATGCTGAGAAGCAAGTAGATCAATATACAAATTGTGGATGTGTTTCTTTTTCTCTATTTTTGTTTTAGATTTGTAAATTACTTCTATAAAAAAAAAACTTAATCCTTCCAGTACTTATCAGCTGCTGTATGATCCACAGGAAGTTATTTTCTTTTTTAATTTAATTTATGTCTGGCCACATTGCTCTCTGCTGACACCTTTTTCCATTTTAGGAACTGTCCAGAGTAAGAGCAAATCCCCATAGAAAACCTGTCCTGTTGTGGACAGCCCCTAAAAGGAACAGAGGTGTCAGCAGAGAGCACTGTGGTCAAACAGAAAGGACATTTTGATAAGTACTCAAAGGATTAAGATTTTTTTAATAGAAGTCATTTACAAATCTGTTTAACTTTCTGGCACCAGTTGATAAAAAAAAATGTCTTTCAGTGGAGTACCCCTTTAAGGGACTGAGGGGGGAGGAAGTTGCCACCATATAATGACCTGCAAATTTCTGTTAAGAAAGAAGGAAGAAGGACCTCGCTAAGGCACTTATATTATGCCAGAGTGAGACAATCTTGTCCTGGGCTACTTCCAGGAGGAAAGGAGAAAAGAATAGCTTTTGCTTTTTCGGTAGAGAACGGCCAAGTAAAGTCTTCCCCATCTGCCATAGAGAGAGAGGGAAGATCTAGCAAATTCAAAAATGAGTTAATGAGATGATCTTTTTCTTACAAGGGGAGGTACAAGTGGGGTCTTTCTTGTATAGAGAGGAATAAAACTTCCATAATTCTGCTGCAATATCAAAGGTTCCAGATTATGTGCTAGTTTTTCATTTAAACCAGAAATAGATTCCAAAGGAATAGGAAATATACAAGAAGGACTTACATTTATTCTTCCCTTTGGATTCATTTCTGGCTTTGGTTAAAAAAATTAATGCCTTTTTAAACCCTTCGTGCTTACACAAATTGAACCAAGTATTAGATTTTACCATATATAACAGTGCCCTGGCCATAGTGAGCAGGGGGCTCCATAAGCAGACAGGGAAGGGTGGAGACACAAGCTGTCAATCACTCCAAGGGAGCATCACTACGGCCGGAGCGGCAGGACTAGGTAAGCACAGATCCCCACCCAGGAGACTACTTACAGGGTGGCTGGGAGACTTACAAACTTCATTCCCTCACCATCCCTGTAGGCAGAAACATCTCCCGGGAAAGCTGAGGATATAATATCTAATACTTGGTTGCCTTTAATTTTAGAATACATTGAGGGGAATTTATCAAAATCGCTTATTGCTGGTTCTATCTCCTATCTTGCTACAATTAATTTACTAAGTATGTGCACGTTGCTTAGTAAATTGAGCGCACCCATAGAGATCACCTCTTCTCTCTATGTTGCTTGTTTTCCCACCTCATGTGTATTATAGGCTGCCTGCTGTTCACATGACTTTTTCCCGCATTAGAGCCTGTGTAGTCCGAACCTTTCCCTTATAGTTCATTTCACCTCACTCTGCCTGCCTGCTCACATCTGGATTGTGTTTCTGAACACCACAGTTTTTATCCTGTGTCCTCCTCATACATTCTTAAAATGGCTAGCCAAACTGAATTTGTTGTTGCCCCCGAAGTTGAGTGTAATGATGGTCCCGGTCCCTCTAAGGGTTCTGTATATACATGTTACAAACGTTTTCACCTTTACAGTGACGGCCCTACCGTGCTACCTATTGGGACTATTTTGTCTATTACATATTTTTTTCAGTAATATTACTTTTCTTCAATTACTTATTAATGATTTCAAATGTTTTACCTTCAAATTGCGCACACTGTAAGACTTTGCCCTGTCTTCTTCCTGGCGATATTCACTGTTTGAAACAGTCTGCTTGCTTCAAAAATACAAAGGGGAACACAAGTTTCACATTCTCAGATGATTTCTGACACTTTGGTACGTGTCCTCCGAGGTGGTGTATATTTGTGCAAGAAAAGGGCTTTTGCACATTTTTTTTTTTTTTGCGTAAAAAAAAAGCAGTTAATACATTTGATTCTAATGGAGAAAGTGCTCTATAGTAAACTTAAACTTAGATATGGCTATGAAGAATTCTATCAGATTTGCGCAAAAAAAAAAAACATTGCACAATTTTTTTCCGTAAAAGATACACACACAAAAAAGCTCCATATACAATGATAAATTCCCCTCATTGCATATATTGTTATTATGTGCTTTTCTTTTCACTATTTTTTGCATAGCTTTAAGCTCCAAGGACCTTATTCTATACCTATAACAGACCCCCTCTTCATGTATTAGGGCCCTCCACCTACTGATGTCATGTTATGTTACAGAGAGGATATTGCGGTATCTCATGCATCGGGGACAAGGTGCAACTGCTAACTCTGTTCCTATTCTATAGCTACTCTATTGAAGTGAGTATCCATGTCTACAGTATGTATTTATGTATGTATGTATGTATGTATGTATGCGTAAGGGTTTTCAAGGAGCAAGGAGTCAGTCATTTAGTGATACTGTCCACTAGATGCCCCAAGGGAGGAAAGGCTAAAGTCGATACATTTCTGGGTCAGCTTTACAATTACATTATAGAATACTATATTTTTTCCCTCATAACTCTAAAAAAAAGTTTAGCAGCTGAAAAAAACAAAAAAGATTAAGGTTTCAGTTTTGGTGATCCTGAAACACGAATGTATTCCAAAAATGTCTTATTTTATAAATAATGGAGCGGATAAGGGTTACACAGAAATGGAGCTTTACAATAACATTGCAGTGCAAACATTATTTTACTCATTACGTTGTATGGTACACTACACATCTTTGCTGACAATAGCCCTGGGTGCTGCATATTTGACAGGAACAGACAAATGTCCCAGTGCACCACCACTTTCAGAGAGGAAAAGTGGCTAGAGAAGAAAGACGGCCATCCGATCACTCAAGAGTTATTTATGAATTTTATGTTGGACGGTCAGTTCAAATTCTGCTTAAAATTCTCAGATTTTATTAAAAACACATGGCAAAAAGAAACAAATACCTAATTGAAGGCTTGGCCTTGCATCCACTTTTGATTTTTTTTTTTTCAGTAAAGAAATCATGTATATTTAATCAATTTGCAAAGAGTTTACGTATGCAAGAGGAAATATTACTTATTAAGCAAAATCCTCAAAAATGTAAATAACATTAGGAAAATTCTTTGAAGCATTGTACTGTAAAAGGAAAGGTAAGAGTGCACACAGAGTTTACAGCAACAGAGTGTGCATTTCAATAAGAGGGTGAGTTCCTGGGAAGCTGGCCTCTGTGCGGCCCTGCAGCCTGGAGGTCATCTACCCTTGTCTTATCCTTGTATTAAGGGAAATTGGGATGTATAGAGCTTTTAAGACTCTTATATGAAGTGTTGTTATACTTTTTCCAGACCTTTTTATTGCTCCACATACTGCAGCTCTAAATTGGAAACTGTATGTATCACTGCATATGGATACTGTTCTATTTGCAATGTACTAAGAATTTTGTTCCATCTCTTCCCTTTTCTAGTGGATTTATGGTGGTTTTTCACATTGTATTCAGGAGAATTTTGTTGCTCAATATACATTATATCTGTATAAAATTAGAGTTGTAAAAGCATTACTTGCATAAATATAGAAAGATGTATAAATTCACTTTCTGCAACTATTTATTTTGTGAACATTTATAGGTAGTTATGGTATTTAGCTAGTAGGGTGTGTACATATTTGTAACCATTTTTATAACTTCACTGCACATAAATGAAAAAGTGAAATAATATAACTTTGCATCTTGCCTTTTAAAGTCATGCAGCACTTATGTAGACCTATCCATTATTAAAAACTACAAACAAATATTGTATAGTCTGATGCTGCAAATATACTTCATCCACAACTGATACCATGTGGTATGTCTAGTGCAGTGCTTCTCAAATAGTGGGGCGCGAGGCTCCGTAAAGGGGGCTCGTTTGACCAGGGCTGGCCTTAGGGGTGTGCGAGCTGTGCAGCCGCACAGGGCGCCATAGCAACAGGGGCGCCGAGCGGCCGACACAGCTCACACCATGTATGCCAATGTAATGAAGAAAACTGTGCCCTGTAGAGGAATGTGACCCTCCGCACAGGGACACAGTTTTCTGCTATGCAGGCCGCTCCCTCTCATTACATTCCCACTACCCTCCCTCAACTCTGTCCCTATGCAGAGGGTCACATTCCACTTCAGGGCACAGTTTTCTTCATTACACAGTGAGGTTTCACTTACCCCGCCCTCCTCCGCGTCTCTGGTTGGCTGGCTGCCGGAGTCTGAAGAGGGACGTCGCACATGTGACGTACCTCCGCAGACCTGCACAGGACGTCAGTGACGTCACTCGTCAGGCCGCCGTCGAAGAGAAGAGAAGCGCAGCGCAGGTCAGGTAAGGTTGTCTATGTGTATCTGTGGGTGTCTGTCTGTCTGTGTGTGTGTGCATGTGTGGGTGTCTGTCTGTGTGTGTGTGTGCATGTGTGGGTGTCTGTCTGTGTGTGTGTTTGTGTGTGTGCATGTGTGGGTGTCTGTGTGTGTGTGCATGTGTGGGTGTCTGTCTGTGTGTGTGTGTGTGCATGTGTGGGTGTCTGTGTGTGTGTGAGTGTGCATGTGTGGGTGTCTGTGTGTGTGTGCATGTGTGGGTGGGTGTCTGTCTGTCTGTCTGTGTGTGTGTGCATGTGTGGGTGTCTGTCTGTCTGTCTGTGTGTGTGTGCATGTGTGGTTGCCTGTCTGTGTGTGTGTGTGTGTGTGTGTGTGTGAGTCGGTGGGGGGACGGGGGGGGGGATGGGCAAACGACAATGCTACCGAATGTGGGGAACCTGCTACTACCTAATGTGGGGAACCTGCTTCTTCCTAATGTGGGGAGCTATACTGCACCTAATGTGGGGAGCTATACTGCACCTAATTGCGGGGAACTATACTGCACCTAATGTGGGGAGCTATACTGCACCTAATGTGGGGAACTATACTGCACCTAATGTGGGGAACTATACTTCACCTAATGTGGGGAACTATACTGCACCTAATGTGGGGAGCTATACTGCACCTAATGTGGGGGACTATACTGCTTCTAATGTGGGGAACTATACTGCACCTAATGTGGGGGAGCTATACTGCACCTAATGTGGGGGACTATACTGCACCTAATGTGGGGGAACTATACTGCACCTAATGTGGGGAACTATACTGCATCTGATGTGGGGAACTATACTGCACCTAATGTGGGGGACTATATTGCCAACCTAATGTATGGAACTATACTGCACCTAATGTGGAGAACTATACTGCACCTAATGTGGGGAACTATACTGCACCTAATTGCGGGGGACTATACTGCACCTAATGTGGGGGAACTATACTGCACCTAATGTGGGGGACTATATTGCCAACCTAATGTATGGAACTATACTGCACCTAATGTGGAGAACTATACTGCACCTAATGTGGGGAACTATACTGCACCTAATGTGGGGGAACTATACTGCACCTAATGTGGGGAACTATACTGCATCTAATGTGGGGAACTATACTGCACCTAATGTAAGGGACTATATTGCCAACCTAATGTATGGAACTATACTGCACCTAATGTGGAGAACTTTACTGCACCTAATGTGGGGAACTATACTGCACCTAATTGCGGGGGACTATACTGCACCTAATGTGGGGGAACTATACTGCACCTAATGTGGGGGACTATATTGACAACCTAATGTATGGAACTATACTGCACCTAATGTGGAGAACTATACTGCACCTAATGTGGGGAACTATACTGCACCTAATGTGGGGAACTATACTGCACCTAATTGCGGGGAACTATACTGCACCTAATGTGGGGAACTATACTGCACCTAATGTGGGGAGCTATACTGCACCTAATGTGGGGGAACTATACTGCACCTAATGTGGGGAACTATACTGCATCTAATGTGGGGAACTATACTGCACCTAATGTGGGGAACTATACTGCACCTAATGTGGGGAACTATACTGCACCTAATGTGGGGGACTATATTGCCAACCTAATGTATGGAACTATACTGCACCTAATGTGGAGAACTATACTGCACCTAATGTGGGGAACTATACTGCACCTAATGTGGGGAGCTATACTGCACCTAATGTGGGGGAACTATACTGCACCTAATGTGGGGAACTATACTGCATCTAATGTGGGGAACTATACTGCACCTAATGTGGGGAGCTATACTGCACCTAATGTGGGGAACTATGCTGCACCTAATGTGGGGAACTATACTGCACCTAATGTGGGGAACTGTACTGCACCTAATGGGGGAACTATACTGCACCTAATGTGGGGAACTATACTGCACCTAATGTGGGGAGCAATACTGCACCTAATGTGGGGGAGCTATACTGCACCTAATGATACTATTTACAGTGGCCGGGGGGCGCAAAATGTTTTCTTCTTCCTAGGGGGTGCATGACAGAATGTGGGGGACTATATTGCCAACCTAATGTATGGAACTATACTGCACCTAATGTGGAGAACTATACTGCACCTAATGTGGGGAACTATACTGCACCTAATGTGGGGAACTATACTGCACCTAATTGCGGGGAACTATACTGCACCTAATGTGGGGAACTATACTGCACCTAATGTGGGGAGCTATACTGCACCTAATGTGGGGGAACTATACTGCACCTAATGTGGGGAACTATACTGCATCTAATGTGGGGAACTATACTGCACCTAATGTGGGGAACTATACTGCACCTAATGTGGGGGAACTATACTGCACCTAATGTGGGGGACTATATTGCCAACCTAATGTATGGAACTTTACTGCACCTAATGTGGAGAACTATACTGCACCTAATGTGGAGAACTATACTGCACCTAATGTGGGGAGCTATACTGCACCTAATGTGGGGAACTATGCTGCACCTAATGTGGGGAACTATACTGCACCTAATGTGGGGAACTGTACTGCACCTAATGGGGGAACTATACTGCACCTAATGTGGGGAACTATACTGCACCTAATGTGGGGAGCAATACTGCACCTAATTTGGGGGAGCTATACTGCACCTAATTATACTATTTACAGTCGCGCGGGGGGCGCAAAATGTTTTCTTCTTCCTAGGGGGTGCATGACAGAAAATAATTGAGAAGCACTGGTCTAGTGCAAGGCTCGGTGCCCTGTACCAGTTTGCCAAGTACCAATTCCTTAGGATCAGTAGAAGGTAGCTCACAGTGCCCCAAGTGTTCCTTTCTCATCATGTTAACCTCATTGAGTAATAGATGCTTTACAATACAACCACCAGGTAATGAATGCCTTCCTTCTAGATCTTAAAATATACATAAGTTCCTATAAAGGCTGGTGCAGACAAAAGAAAACTTACTCAAAGAGATAAAATTATATTTTATCCAAAGGAAACAATTGGATAGGCATCTGCTCGGCTTTTTATGGAATCAATTCTTTTCACATGAGTTATATTATGTAGTTAAGAAGGTGTGGAAATTCATGGAATACTGGTTAAGAAAAAAAAAACTGGAATAAAGTGCCAAGGGAGGAAATTTATATTCATATATTATTTCCCAGCGGTACATTTTTAATCAGAAATGTAATAGAAGTGTTATCATGGGGGTAAGGAGGAGGGGATGATTGGCAATCCCAATTACAAGAGGACCCTTCATCATTCTTAGTGTTATTATGTGGGTAAGGATAAGGTCAAGTGTGCCAATCTCAAAAAGCAAAAGAGCCCTTCCTCATTCCTATTGTAGAGTTATAGATAAGCTTTCCCCACCCAAAGTAAAGATTTTTTGCTGAGTTGCCCATAGCAACCAAACAGAATTAAAAAAAAATATATATGAGGCTCACCTCTTCCATGCTGGATAAATTCAGTCCTCTCCAACTGTATATATAAATAGTCCAAAATATATTTTGAACCAATCAGAATGCTTCTTTCCTTTTTGAAAAGACCTCTGAAAAATGAAAAGCGATCTGATTGATTGTTATGAGCAACTTATCAACTTTTCCTCTGAACAGGTTTTGATAAATCTCAAACACAGTTTTCTGAATTTGTCTTATGTCTAAATAACAAGCCAGAGAAGGGCAACTTAAAGTGTATCTGTCATAACCCCCCAAAAAAGTTGGATATTACTCAGTACCTAATCCTGATCATGTACACATTATGTTTTATGTGTCTAGCACCTATTTTTCTCACAAATACATTCTATTTGTTGCTTACTTAGTTCGTCATTCTGTGCTTTGGAGGAGGCTTGTCCTGCATGGTCTCTTCATCCAATCACTGCAGGCTGCTCTGTAACCCCCACCTCTCTGTTTTCATGCTTCAGTCTGATAGGACAGGAATGAGCAGAGAAGAGTGCATGTCCCACCCTTACTTAACAGAACTTTGTCCATGACTTACGCTTTAGCTTGGACAAAGATGATGTGGCAGCCATACAGGATTGTGTTCTGGATGGTATGGGGTCTTTTGAAGCCATGATTTCTCTAAACTTTCTTATGAAGTATATTAGAAAGGTTAATGTTTTGTCAAGATGTACAACTAATAAAACATTTTTTTATTCTGACAGTGCCCATTTAATGTATCAATTAAACATCTGTAACAGGGCGTCTTAAAAGGTACTCTAATAGGTAAAACAATTGTAACACTCACGATTCAGTA
Source organism: Hyla sarda (assembly GCF_029499605.1). Lineage (NCBI taxonomy): Eukaryota > Metazoa > Chordata > Amphibia > Anura > Hylidae > Hyla > Hyla sarda. The sequence continues at coordinate 117,548,731 of NC_079191.1, forward strand.
GACTGGAACACTGATGATAGTCGATGCGCTGGACCTGTGTGGTAGATGACTCGGAAAGCGGGATGGACTTGCTGCGGCAGGCTGCATCCAGGTCGCTACCCCTGGCATGGCTCGACCACACAGACAGCTCAGTAGGCAGGCGGCAAAGGACAGGTCACGGAGCAAAGGGTATGATGCAAGGCGACTCTCAGGAATGCTTTCTCCCAGGCACTAAGGCAACAAAGATCCGGCAGGAAAGTGTGGGAGGTGGAGGAATTTATCAATGAGCCACAGGTGTTACTTCATTAATGGGTTAACTTCTTCCTGGTTTAGCATGTTACCTTAGCATGGCCCCTGTTTGAACGTGTTATCAGAATAAAAGACACCTGTCCACAACCTCAAACAGTCACACTCCAAACTCCACTATGGCCAAGACCAAAGAGCTGTTGAATGACACCAGAAACAAAGTTGTAGACCTGCACCAGGCTGGGAAGACTAAATCTGCAATAAGCAAGCAGCTTGGTGTGAAGAAATCAACTGTGGGAGCAATTATTAGAAAATGGGAGACATACAAGATCACTGATACTCTCCCTTGATCTGGGGCTCCACGCAAGATCTCACACCGTGGTATCAAAATGATCACAAAAACAGTGAGCAAAAATCCCAGAACCACACGGGAGGACCTAGTGAATGACCTGCCGAGAGCTGGGTCCAACGTAACAAAGGCTACCATCAGTAACACACTACGCTGCCATGGACTTAAATCATGCAGTGCCAGACGAGTCCCCCTGCTTAAGCTAGTACATGTCTGGGCCCATCTGAAATTTGCTAGTGAGCATCTGGATGATCCAGAAGAAGATTGGAAAAATGTCATATGGTCAGATGAAACCAAAGCAGAACCGTATGGCAAAACCGTATGGCAAAAAAACGGATGGAACAGTATGGAAAAAAGTAAACCGTATGTGTTTTTAAACAGTATGCTGTTTTTAAAAGTGCATACAGTTCCGTCAGTTTTTATTGAAAATAACCCCATATGTTTTTGAAAATGTTGTCCATTTTTAATGGGAGGGGTCTTGGGTGGGGACTTTAGGATTCAAATGCGCATGTGCAAAGTAAAAATGTATACATTTTTACCGTATGGAACCGTATACATGTGCGTTTCCCATTGACGTCCATGTTAAAAAAAAACGTATGCGGTTGCAGTACGGTTTTTAAACCAGAGACAAAATCGTGGTCAACCACGGTTTTGACTCCGGTTTAAAAACCGTACTGCAACCGCATACGTTTTTTTAACATGGACATCAATGGGAAACACACATGTATACGGTTCCATACGGGAAAAACATATATACGTTTTTACTTTGCCCATGCACATTTGAATCCTAAAGACCCCTCCCATTAAAAATGGACAAAATTTTCAAAAACGTATGGGGTTATTTTCAATAAAAACTGACGGAACTGTATGCACTTTTAAAAACAGTATACTGTTTAACCCCTTAACAACGCAGGACGTAAATGTACGTCCTGGTGATGTGGTACTTAACGCACCAGGACGTACATTTATGTCCTGAGCATAACCAAGGGCATTGGAGCGATGCCGGCATCATGCGCGGCAGGTCCCGGCTGTGGATCGCAGCCAGGGACCCGATGGCAATGGTGGACACCCGCGATCCCGCGGATGTCCGCCATTAACCCCTCAGATGCCGTGATCAATACAGATCACGGCATCTGCAGCATCGTGATCACTTAACAGGATGATCGGATCGCCCGCAGCGCTGCCGCGGCGATCCGATCATCCTGCACGGCAGACGGAGGTCCCCTCACCTGCCTCCGCTGTCTTCCGGGAGTCTTCTGCTCTGATCTGCCTTCCCGCAGACCAGAGCAGAAGATGACCGATAGCCCTGATCAGTCCTATACATAGCACTGAACAGGATTAGCAATTGAGTGAGTGCTATAAATAGTCCCCTATGGGGACTATTAAAGTGTAAAAATAAAAGTAAAAAAAGTAAAAAAAAAATTTGAAAAACCCCCTCCCCCAATAAAAACATAAATTGTCCCATTTTCCCTATTTTACCCCCAAAAAGTGTAAAAAAAATATTTTATATACATAGTTGGTATCACCGCGTGCGTAAATATCCGTACTATTAAAATAAAATGTAAATGATCCCATACGGTGAACGGCGTGAACGTAAAAAAAAAGTCCAAAATAGCTGCTTTTTTATAACATTTTATTCCCCAAAAAATTTATAAAAAATGTAATAAAAGTTTTGTATGAGCAAATATGGTATTAATAAAAAGTACAGATCATGGCGCAAAAAATGAGCCCTCATACCATCGCTTATACGGAAAAATGAAAAAGTTATAGGTCTTCAAAATAGGGGATTTTAAACGCACTATTTTGGTTAAAAAGTTAGCGATTTTTTTAAGCGTAACAGTAATAGAAAAGTGTATAATCAGGTGTATCATTTTAATCATATTGACCCAGAGAATAAAAAACACATGTCATTTTTACCAAAACTTGTACGGCATGAAAACAAAACCTTCCAAAATTTGCAAAATTGCGGTTTTCTTTTTAATTTCCCCACACAAATAGTATTTTTTTGGTTGTGCCATACATTTTATGGTAAAGTGAGTGATGGCATTACAACGGGCAACTGGTTGTGCAAAAAACAAGCCCTCATACTGGTATGTGGATGAAAATTTAAAAGAGTAATGATTTTTTGAAGGGGAGGAAGAAAAAATGAAAGCGTAAAAATAAAATTGTCTGAGTCCTTAAGGTCCAAATGGGCTGAGTCCTTAAGGGGTTAAAAACGCATACGGTTTACTTTTTTCCATACTGTTCCATCCGTTTTTTTGCCATACAATTTTCTTTAGAAAAACGGATTGAAAACAGTATGGCAAAAACGTGATGTGAACCCAGCAACAGTGTGTGAAAACCTTGTGAAGACTTACATAAAACGTTTGACCTGTGTCATTGCCAACAAAGGGTATTGACAAAGTATTGAGATGAACTTTTGCTATTGACCAAATACTTATTTTCCACCAACATATGCAAATAAATTCTTTAAAAATCAAACAATGAGGGGCATTTACTAATCTTTTACTATGTAGTCTGGTTTTTACCCTGTTTATTTCTACTTCATTTTTGACTATGTGCGACAAATTTACTAAATTGTTGCACGGTGTTAATAAATTTGGCACACATTGGCAAAAGTGGGAAATTTACTTCATGTAGTAGAAAAAATAGTCTGTTCCTTTTTCCTGCTATCTGAATAGGTTTGGCTGCTAGGTTTCCTTCTGGATCTTTTGTTTTTGAGCTTTTTTTTTAGCTTTTTCACCACATCTAAATAATTCAATAACTAAATTGTAGTCATGGCTCAGAATAGTGGTAAACGGCGTTTTGTGTGTGTGTGTGTGTGTGTGTGTGTGTGTGTTTATTACATTTTTTAACACAGTTTTTTTTTCCATAAATGTACTTACACTTTTTTTTTTCTTTTTTTTTTGTTACTTCTTCTACAGATCCGTGTATCCTGTGGACTCCTTCGGATTCGGTGGACTACTTCGACGACCAGCGTTTTTCTTTGCTTGATGTTAATAAAATCGTTAACGAGGGCTTGTGGGGGAGTGTTTTTTTGTAATAAATTTTTTTTTAAACCTGTTGTGTTTTTTTTTTTACTTTACTAGACAGGCTTAGTAGTGGAAGCTGTCTTATAGACGGAGTCCATTACTAAGCCGGGCTTAGCGTTAGCCACAAAAACAGCTAGCGCTAACCCCCAATTATTACCCCGGTACCCAATGCCACAGGGGTGCCGGGAAGAGCCAGTACCAACAGGCCCGGAGCGTCAAAAATTGCACTCCTGGGCCTAGGCGGTAACAGGCTGGCGTTATTTAGGCTGGGGAGGACCAGTAACAATGGTCCTCGCCCACCCTGGTAACGTCAGGCTGTTACTGTTTGGTTGGTATTTAGCTGAGAATAAAAATAGGGGGGACCCTATGTGTTTTTTTTTATATTTAATTATTTATTTAAAAAAAAAATGCATAGGGTCCCCCCTATTTTCATTCTCAGCCAAATACCAACCAAACAGTAACAGCCTGACGTTACAAGGGTGGGCGAGGACCATTGTTACTGGCCCTCCCCAGCCTAAATAATGCCAGCCTGTTACCGACTAGGCCCAGGAGCGCCATTTTTGACGCTCCGGGCCTATTGGTACTGGCTTTTCCCGGCACCCCTGTGGCGTTTGGTACCGGGGTAATAATAGGGGGTTAGCGCTAGCTGTTTTTGTGGCTAACGCTAAGCCCAGCTTAGTAATGGACTCCGTCTATAAGACAACTTCCACTACTAAGCCTGTCTAGTAAAGTAAGGAAAAAACACAACAGGTTTTAAAAAAATTTTATAAAAAAAACACACCCCCTTACAGTAAGGACATGCTGGGAGTTGTAGTTGTGTGGTGCAGGAGATGTGTGGGCAAGTGACAAGCTTGTCCCCTGCCCCCAGCTGCAGGACTACAACTCCCAGCATGCCCTTACAGTAAGGTGGGGCGGAGGCCGGGCACAGTGTTTCCCAACCTGGGAGTTGTAGTTTTGTAACATCTGGAGGCACCCTGGTTGGGAAACACTGTTTTAGGCCAGTGTTTCTCAACCAGGGTGCCTCCAGATGCTGCAAAACTACAACTCCCAGCATGCCTGGAAAGCCAAAGGCTGTCCAGGCATGCTGGGAGTTGTAGTCTTGCAGCATCTGGAGGCACCCTGGTTGGAAAACACTGTTTTAGGCCAGTGTTTCCCAACCAGGGTGCCTCAAAATGTTGCAAAACTACAACAATTGTAGTCTTGCAACATCTGGAGGCACCCTGGTTGGGAAACACTGGCCTAAAACAGTGTTTCCCAACCAGGGTGCCTCCAGATGTTGCAAAACTACAACTCCCAGCATGCTTGGACAGCCAAAGGCTGTCCAGGCATGCTGGGAGTTGTAGTCTTGCAACATCTGGAGGCACCCTGGTTGGGAAGCTTGGGCAACTTACCGGCTTCCGTAGGATCCAGCGCTGCACGACAATGCTGCGCGACAGTGCCGCCCGACGATCTCCGTCACCGATCATCGCTGGAGCCTCGGAAGGGTAAGTGAACGTCTTTGCCGGTCCCCTTCAGCTGTTTAGTTTTGCAACAGCTGGAGGACTACAGTTTACAGACCACAAACCAGTGGTCTGCAAACTGTGGCCCTCCAGCTGTTGCAAAACTACAACACCCAGCATGCCCTGACAGCCAAAGCCTTTGGCTCTCAGGTCAGGAGCCCGGGCTGACATTACAGTGCAGACGCCCGGGCTCCTCATACGGCCTCCCCGCTACCCTCACTTATGGGGACACTGATATCCCCCCCCCCCCCTTGTCTCCCGCCCGCGCCGCTCAGCTCCCGCTGCTACAAGACTACAACTCCCAGCGTGTCCTCACTGTAAGGGCTGGGACTTGTAGTCTTGCAACAGCAGACAGATGGAAGTTGTGTGGCGCTGGCAGGAGATGTAAATCACTGCAGTGTCCCTGTAGTGCAGTGAGGGTAGCGGGGAGAAAGTATGTCGGAGCCCGGGCGGCAGTAGCTTTTCCTGCTCCATGTTGGAGTTGGAGTAAATTTAGTCAATTTTTACGGCCGTTGCGACAGTTTATTGCGCAACTTCGACTGTCTCAGTTAATAAATACCTGACCACTGCAAGTTAAAAATGAAAACTTGCGTAAATCAAGCGGGAAAAAAAAATTTGACTTTCTAGCTCTTGCTAGAGAAAGTCGCACGAAAAATAGGGTAGGCGCAATTGCGACAATTTTGCGCCAAAAATAGTCAGAAAAAAATGACTAAACCCCTTAGTAAATGCCCCTCAATGTGATTTTATGGATTTTTTTCTCATGTCTCATAGTTGAGGCATACCTATGATGAAAATTACAGGCCTCTCTCATCTTTTTAAGTTGGAGAACTTGCACAATTGGGGTCTGACTAAATACTGTTTTGCCCCACTATATATATATATATATATATATATATATATTTATCCCTTAACATATGTCCCTTAAATATCCCTTAACCACTTAGGGACAACTCCCAGCATTCCCATACAGCTGTTTGGGCATGCCGGGGTTTGTAGCTTTGCAATATTTAGAGATCACTGTGCGGTCTTGCAAAACTACAACTCCCAGCATAAATGAACAGCAAATGGCTATCTCACCATGCTGGGAGTTGTAGTTGCATACCTCCAGCTGTTGCATAACTACATCTCCCAGCATGCCCTTAGGTGATCAGTACATGCTGGGAGTTGTAGTTTTGTATCAGCTGGAGGTCCCCCCCCCATGTGAATGTGCAGGGTACACTCTCACGGGCAGGTTTACAGTGAGTTTCTTGCTTGAAGTTTGAGCTGCAGCACATTTTCCGCCGCAGCGCAAACTCCTAGTGGGCAACTCACTGTAACCCCCGCCCATGTGAATGTACCCTATAAACACTACACTACACCGCATTAACACATAATGAAGGGTAAAACACTACATATACACCCCCTCACACTGCCCTCCCCCCCCCCAATAAAAATGAAAAACGTATTGTACGGCAGTGTTTGCAAAACAGAGCCTCCAGCTGTTGCAAAACAACAACACCCAAAATTTCCAGACAGCCACTGACTGCTCAGGTATGCTGGGAGTTTAGCAGCAGCTGGAGGCACCCTGTTTGGGAATCAATGGCATAGAATACCCCTATGTCCACCCCTATGCAATCCCTAATTTAGTCCTCAAATGCGCATGGCGCTCTCACTTCGGAGCCCTGTCATATTTCAAGGAAATAGTTTAGGGCCACATGTGATATTTCCGTACTCGGGAGCAATTGCATTACAAATTTTGGGGGGCTTTTTCTCCCTTTACCCCTTATGAAAAGGAAAAGTTAGGGTCTACACCAGCCTCTTAGTGTAAAGAAAAATTACACTAACAAGCTGGTGTTGCCCCATACTTTTTATTTTCACAAGAGGTGAAAGGAAAAAAAGAACCCCAAAAAATTTGTAACGCAATTTCTCCTGAGCACGGAAATACCCCATATGTGGGTGTAAAATACTCTCTGGATGCTCAACAAGGCTCAGGAGTGAGAGCGCACTATGTACATTTGAGGCCTAAATTGGTGATTTGCACAGGGGTGGCTGATTTTACAGAGGTTCTGACATAAACGCAAAAAAATAAATAGCCACATGTGACCACATTTTGGAAACTAAACCCCTCATGGAACGTAACAAGGGATATAGCCCACTGTTCCAAAGATTTGTCAAATGCCAGTGGGGTGTAAATGCTCACTGCACCCCTTATTAAATTCTGTGAGCAGTGTATTTTCCAAAATGGGGTCAAATGTATGGGGGTCCACTGTTCTGTCATTACGGGTCTAAAAGCAGAAGAGAAGGCGCTCCATAGGGTAATACCACCGGAGATGGAGGAGAGGGGAGAGGGAAATCTAATTGTAACTGCTCACCCTGGGTGGTTGTGTAACAGCATACACAACAATGGAAAACACTGGGATACAATGGTCCGGCTGCAGCCCTCCTGGTGTGGAATCCACAACATGTGTATACAAGAGAAAGCTTCAATGATAGGAGCAGGAGTACACCGGCGCTGAACGGACCCAGGACACGGCAAGGTAGGAAGGTAAAATCCAATTTATTCGATGCAACGCGTTTCCCTGCGCAAGCGCAGATTCATCAGGCCTAGGGCCGTCACTGGTGCCACCTCACGATCGCCCTGATTTGTCAGCCTTTTTACCGGCCGACCAATCAGGGCACCTGCTGCGTGTGTCACTCCCGCAACCCGCTCTGCCCCTCTTCCGGAGGACGTGATCGGGTGCGGGAAGAGGACCCCGGCAGCTGGGGACCCCGATCCCCGGCGTCCCTGTTGGGATCGGGGCCCCAGGACCGGCAGCGGCGAGGGACTGACCTGCAGCAGTGGCATGGATCAGCAGTTGGATGTGAGTGACAGCCTCCTGCTGTTGCTTAGCAACAGCTCCCAGCATGCAAAAAGGGCATGCTAGGAGCTGTAGTTATGCAACAGCAGGAGGCAGACCACCACAACACCCAGCATTCCCTTAAGGGCATGCTGGGACTTATAGTTACATATAGACTACAAGTCCCAGCATGCCCTTCCACAGTCTGTTCATGCTGGGGGTTGTAGCTTTTGCAACAGCTGAAGGCACACTGGTTGCAAAACACTGAGTTTGTTACCAAACTCGGTGTTTCACAACCAGTGTGCCTCCAGCTGTCGTAAAATTACAACTCCCAGCATGCACTGATAGACATGCTGGGAGTTGTAGTTTTGCAACAGCTGGATGATTCTCCCCCCCCCCCCCCAATGTGAATGTACAGGGTACACTCACATGGGCGGAGGTGTACAGTAAGCATCCGGCTGCAAGTTTGAGCTTTTGAGTTTGAGTTTTGAACCCCCGCCACTACACTAACACAAAATAAAATTAAAAGTAAAAAACACTACATATACACATACCCCTACACAGCCCCCTTCCCCAATAAAAATTAAAAACGTCTGGTACGCCACTGTTTCCAAAACGGGGCCTCCAGCTGTTGCAAAACAACTACTCCCAGTATTGCCAGATAGCCACTGACTGTCCAGGCATGCTGGGAGTTTAACAACAGCTGGAGGCACCCTGTTTGGGAATCACTGGCATAGAATACCCCTATGTCCACCCCTATGCAAGTCCCTAATTTAGGCCTCAAATGCGCATGGCGCTCTTTCGCTTTGGAACCCTGTCATATTTCAAGGCAACAGTTTAGGGTCACATATGGGGTATCGCCATACTCGGGAGAAATTGTGTTACAAATTTTGGGGGTATTTTCTTCTATTACCCTTTTTAAAAATGTAAAACTTTTGGGTAACCAAGCATTTTAGGTAATTTTTTTTTTTTTTTTTACATATGCAAAAGTCGTGAAACACTTGTGGGGTATAAATGTTCACATTACCCCTTGTTATGTTCCCCAAGGGGTCTAGTTTCCAAAATGGTATGCCATGTGGGTTTTTTATTTTGCTGTTCTGGCACCATAGGGGCTTCCTAAATGTGGCATGCCCCCAGAGCAAAATTTGCTTTCAAAAAGCCAAATGTGACTCCTTCTCTTCTGAGACCTGTAGTGTGCCAGCAGAGCACTTTTTCACCCCCTGAATCGGGAGAAATTGGGCTTCAAATTTTGGGGGGTATTTTCTGCTATTACTCATTTTAAATATGTAAAATTTTGGGGAAACCAAGGATTTTAGGTACATTTTTTTTTTTTTTTTTTTTACATATGCAAAAGTCGTGAATCACCTGTGGGGTATTAAGGTTCACTTTACCCCTTGTTATGTTCCCCGAGAGGTCTAGTTTCCAAAATGGTATGCCATGTGTTTTTTTAAAGGTGACATGCCCCCCAAAAACCATTTGTCGCTCCTTCCCTTCTGAGCCCTCTACTGCGCCCGCCGAACAATTTACATAGACATATGAGGTATGTGCTTACTCGAGAGAAATTGGGTTTCAAATACAGTAAACATTTTCTCCTTTTTACCCCTTGTAAAAATTCAAAAATTGGGTCTACAAGAACATGCGAGTGTAAAAAATGAAGATTTTGAATTTTCTCCTTCACTTTGCTGCTATTCCTGTGAAACACCTAAAGAGTTAAAACACTCACTGAATGTAATTTTGAATACTTTGGGAGGTGCAGTTTTTATAATGGGGTCATTTGTGGGGTATTTCTAAGATGAAGACCCTTCAAATCAACTTCAAAACTGAACTGGTCACTGAAAAATAGGGAGTTTGAACATTTTGTGAAAAATGTAAAAATTGCTGCTGAACTTTGAAGCCCTCTGCTGTCTTCCAAAAGTAAAAACTCATAAATTTTATGATGCAAACATAAAGTAGACATATTGTATATGTGAAACAAAAACAAAAACATATTTTGAATATCCATTTTCCTTACAAGCTTCAAAGTTAGAAAAGTTAGCTTCAAAGTTAGAAAAATGCAAAATTTTCATTTTTTTCATCAAATTTGGGGATTTTTCACCAAGAAAGGATGCAAGTTACCACAAAAAATTACCACTATGTTAAAGTAGAATATGTCACGAAAAAACAATCTCGGAATCAGAATGATAACTGAAAGTATTCCAGAGTTATTAATGTTTAAAGTGACAGTGGTCAGAATTGCAAAAAATTGCAAAAAAGGTGTAAAATGGCCTGGTCCTTAACCCCTTAACGATGCAGGACGTATATTTACGTCCTGTGCCGGCTCCCGCGATATGAAGCGGGATCGCGCCGCGATCCCGCATCATATCACGTCGGTCCCGGCGCTAATCAACGGCTGGGACCCGCGGCTAATACCACACATCGCCGATCGCGGCGATGTGCGGTATTAACCCCTTAGAAGCGATGGTCAAAGCTGACCGCCGCTTATAAAGTGAAACTGAAAGTGACCCGGCTGCTCAGTCGGGCTGTCCGGGACCGCCGCGGTGAAATCGCGGCGTCTCGAACAGCTGATCGGACACCGGGAGGGCCCTTACCTGCCTCCCCGATGTCCGATCGGCGAATGACTGCTCCGTGCCTGAGAACCAGGCAGGAGCAGTCAAGCGCCAATAATGCTGATCACAGGCGTGTTAATACATGCCAGTGATCAGCATAGGAGATCAGTGTGTGCAGTGTTATAGGTCCCTATGGGACCTATAACACTGCAAAAAAATTTAAAAAAAAAAGTGTTAATAAAGGTCATTTAACCCCTTCCCTAATAAAAGTTTGAATCACCCCCCTTTTCCCATAAAAAAATAAAACAGTGTAAAAAAAAATAAACATATGTGGTATCGCCGCGTGCGTAAATGTCCGAACTATAAAAATATATAATTAATTAAGCCGTATGGTCAATGGCGTACGCGCAAAAAAATCCAAAAAGTCCAAAAAAGCGTATTTTGGTCACTTTTTATACCATTAAAAAATGAATAAAAAGTGATCAAAAAGTCTGATCAAAACAAAAATCATACCGATAAAAACTTCAGATCACGGCGCAAAAAATGAGTCCTCATACCGCCCCGTACGTGGAAAAATAAAAAAGTTATAGGGGTCAGAAGATGACATTTTTAAACGTATAAATTGTGACAAAATCAAACCTATATAAGTAGGGTATCATTTTAACCGTATGGACCTATAGAATAATGATAAGGTGTAATTTTTACCGAAATATGCACTGCGTAGAAACGGAAGCCCCCAAAAGTTACAAAATGGCGTTTTTTTTTTCAATTTTGTCGCACAATAATTTTTTTTCCGTTTCGCCGTGCATTTTTGGGTAAAATGACTAATGTCACTGCAAAGTAGAATTGGCGACGCAAAAAATAAGCCATAATATGGATTTTTAGGTGGAAAATTGAAAGGGTTATGATTTTTAAAAGGTAAGGAGGAAAAAACAAAAGTGCAAAAACGGAAAAACTTTTTTTTTTTTAAATCGACTGGTGCCAGAAAGTTAAACAAATTTGTAAATTTCTTCTATTAAAAAAATCTTAATTCTTCCTGTACTTATTAGCTGCTGAATACTACAGTGGAAATTCTTTTCCGTTTGAAACACAGAGCTTTCTGCTGACATCATGAGCACAGTGATCACTGCTGACATCTCTGTCCATTTTAGGAACTGTTCAGAGTAAAAGGAAATCCCCATAGCAAACATATGCTGTTCTGGACAGTTCCTAAAATGGACAGAGATGTCAGCAGAGAGCACTGTGCTAATGATGTCAGCAGACAGCTCTGTGTTTCAAAAAGAAAATAATTTCCACTGTAGTATTCTGCAGCTAATAAGTACAGGAATGGTTTTTTAATAGAAGTAATTTACAAATCTGTTTAACTTTTTGGCACCAGTTGATTTATAAAAAAAAAAAAGTTTTCACCGGTGTACCCCTTTAAATACATTTTTTTAACTATTATATGCCATTCATTGACAATACTGGCACCTTCTTAAGTGGAGAGGGGCTTTTGGGCTCCCCCCAGGCAACTGGGCCTGTGTGTGACTTTTACTTCTGCACCCCCTATAACTTCCCTCACACTGTCACAAAATACTTATGACACTTGTAGTGCCCTCTCCCATCTACTTCCCTGCTCAGTAGAAGGTGGCTTCACATATCTGTCAGTCAGTCATTGATGTGCAGTCAAAGTGTGTTACTTGTAAATCCCTTTAAAATGTTAACCGATTGTTGTCTCTAGTTCACTTGTTTGTGCTAAAAGGTGATTACTGCATCTGGTGTTTTTACTTACAGCTACGTATCTTCTAAAATGAGTGTTTGATACCCATAAAAGCTTTAAAGCAATGGTTAATGTAATGCAAATTGCACTGCTTTTATTTGCTAGAATTACAGACCATGAAATGACTGACCCTGAGACACTGTACTTTCTAATTAGCTTACAACTACGTGAATTAGTACTGTATATGTTTGTTTCCACCGACCCTAAAACGTGGCATTAAAGGTTAATGTAACTTCCAGCTTCAAATCAGTTTTATCAGTTCAGTGCATGTAATAATAGGTTGCCTTACTAAAGATATGTATAGCAATAATTTCTTCCATTAATAATTTTTTAATTCATTCTTTTATGCTGATGATTATAGCCTCTTAGTTTAGGAAGTAGAAAGTGTCAATCAAATAAACAACATAACAAAAAAGGTTTTCCTTTTAACCAATCAACGCTTATCAAATAATTCTCCTTTCTCTTCCTCGACCTGCACTCTTGAGTTCTTAATGGCCGTACAATAACGTGGGATCAAAAGGTTTTCCCATAGTCTTCATAGTAAGCTCAAATTGAATCCACATATCTGATTTAAATACATTTCTTGTTTATTTTTAGATAACTAAAAAAGTATGCAAGAAAATTAATATTTTATTCCATAGAATGTCTTTTTTAGCTGGTTACACATAGCAGGATAATGGAAACAATTCAACAATGTCGGATACATGGGCATTCTGCCAAATTTATCAAAATAGTGCACAGAGGGGGACTTTGTTTACCCAGTCACTGTCCATTGAAATGTACAGTATTTACAGAATAGTCAAATTTATTCTCAAATCTTCCTATCTCAGGTAACTCATTCCAATCCTTTCCCCCTTAAGCGTATTTTGTCCCCATCCCAACTACTTCTTTCTGTCAGCACATTTTCTTTCTACTACCTACCCTAGGAGTACCTTTTTTTGCCTCTGTCGGAGAAAACATTGGCACATACAACACATTATATACCTAAAAGTACAGATTAATGATTCACAATAAATTACGGTAAATTTGTTCCAAATTAGAAAAAAAAAATAAATCAGACTTGCAGAGGAGAGATGTTATGCTGCAGAGTAGAGCCCCATTCTGCAGCCTAGCAGCCTAAGCATAAGGGTAGAAAGCCTATGTGTATTGAAAATAGATGTCACTGTGCCCCATGCTCCTCATTAGCACATTAAAAAAAGAAGAATATCACAAGAATGAAGGTCTGGATTGGGAAACAGTAAGTACTATTTTCACCAGTGTCACCTGCACTACAAGCCTGTACCAATAGGATAGTGCTGGTGATACTGATGACAGATTCCCTTTAGGTAAATAAGGAGTAATTAAAAAAGAATGGTGCAAAAGTAAAGGCCTGTGGTTTATTTCTTAGAGACAAGTGACAGACAACAAGTTTAAAGGGGGGACTCACTTATTCATCAGGTTCTAATACAAGTTACTAACATCTGTACTTATTAAAGTACATTTCATTTTGAAGGGGGCTAGCCCTGCCCAATGTGAACATGGCTCGGGGGAAAGGAAACAGATAAAAAACCATGACAGTTAGTGATACATGTAAATACATTGGAAAAATACTGTTGGGACAATAATATTCTGATGTATTGATCACTATATCTATACTCATATGCCTTTATTAAATGCTATATGTCATTGCTAAATATCGCAGAAGAACTTTGCTTTCATTAATTCAAAACATTTCAGCTCACTCTTTGCCCGTAATTAAGACTAGAACCTTGAGATGGAGTCTGTGGATACAAGAAGTCTAAACTTTTGGCTAGAGACATTGCAACACAAGTGACTTATGCTATGCCATGCTCAAATGACCAATCAGCATATAAAACGATGATTTGATGCCTAGTTTTACCCTCCCCTTTTTGTCAGATTGTAAAAACTAATGTGATTTCCGGATATTAATCAGAACTCCCTGGAGTCAGTGCGGAGAAGGGAATTTATACCAACATTGTCAGGTGTGAATTTGCTTGTGTCAACACTCTGCAAAATAGCGCAGCGGTAGTCACTCACAGTTTAAGGCCTCACATTAAGGCATCCTTGACATTTTGGTGTCAGAATTGGGATGGCCTGGACCGCACTCGAGGGAAGATACAAATCCGGTGGAGCGACACTTTGAGCTGCCCGAGGCAACCCATTATTTCCCAAACTAGGGGCCTGATCAACACCACGAAAACACGGTAAGTCTGCTGATTTTTATGAGTCTGAAGTCTTATTTGTGTTTTTGGGCAGTTTTGTGGGAGTCTGGATGGCCTATGTTGACCCTCTAGGATTTAACTCTTAGCAACAGAAATATTCTCGCTGTGTTGTTCTCTTGCTCGCAGAGGAGTTTTTAGTTGCTTGTGATTGACTGCCGCTTTAAATAAGCTCTGAAGGCATCCTTGACAATACAATAAATTAAAAAAAACAGGTGTAAAAGTACATCATGCTAATGTCAGTTACACTCGTGTTGGTTCGGGTCGTACATGGCCAGGATAAAAATTTGCCTTGGGCGTCTGGTCATCTAGCATCCTACACTGCTCAAAAAAATAAAGGGAACACTTCTATGAAAACACATCCTAGGTCTAAACGAATGAACTAATTGTATGAAATACTTTCGTCTTTACATAGTTGTATGTGCTGACATCAAAATCACGCAAAAATTATCAATGGAAATCAAATTTATTAACCCATAAAGGTCTGGATATGGACTCAAACTCAAAGTGGAAAACCACACTACAGGCTTATCCAACTTTGATGTAATGTCCTTAAAACAAGTCAAAATGAGGTGTGTGTGTGTGGCCTCCATCTACCCGTATGACCTCCCTACAACGCCTGGGCATGCTCCTGATGAAGATGGTCTCCTGAGGAATGTCCTCCCAGACCTGGAATAAAGCATCCGCCAACTCCTGGGCAGTCTGTGGTGCAACGTGGCGTTGGTAGATGGAGTGAGACATGATGTCCCAGATGTGCTCAATTGCATTCAGATCTTGGGAACGGGCGGCCAGTCCATAGTATCAATGCCTTCCTCTTGCAGCAACTGCTGACACACTCCAGCCACATGAGGTCTAGAATTGTCTTGCATTAGGACTGCACCAGCATATGGTCTTACAAGGTGTCTGAGGATCTCATCTCGGTACCTAATGGCAGTCAGGTTATCTCTGCAAGCACATGGAGGGCTGTGCGGTCCCCCCCCCCCAAAAGAAATGCCACCCCACACCATTACTGACTCACCGCCAAAACGGTCATGCTGGAGGATGTTGCAGGCAGCAGAACATCCTCCACAGCATCTCCAGACTCTGTCAGGTCTGTCACATGTGCTCAGTGTGAACCCGCTTTCATCTGTGAAGAGCACAGGGTGCCAGTGGTGAATTTGCCAATCTTGGTGTTGTCTGGCAAATGCCAAACGTCCTGCACGGTGTTGGGCCGTAAGCACAATCCCCACCTGTGGACATCGGGCCCTTATACTACCCTCATGGAGTCTGTTTCTGACCGTTTGAGTGGAGACATGCACATTTGTGGCCTGCTGGAAGTCATTTTGCAGGGCTCTGGCAATGCTCCTCCTACACAAAGGTGGAGGCAGCGGTCCTGCTGCTGGGTTGTTGCCCTCCTACGGCCTCCTCCACATCTCCTGATGTACTGGCCTGTCTCCTGGTAGCGCCTCCATGCTCTGTACACTATACTGACAGACACAGCAAACCTTCTTGCCACAGCTCGCATTGATGTGCCATCCTGGATAACCTGCACTACCTGAGCCCCTTGTGTGTGTTGTAGACTCTGTCTCATGCTACCACCAGATTGAAAGCACCGCCAGCATTCAAAAGTGACCAAAACATCAGCCAGGAAGCATAGGAACTGAGAAGTGGTCTGTGGTCACCACCTGCAGAACCACTCCTTTTTGGGGGGTCTTGCTAATTGCCTATAATTTCCACCTGTTGTCTGTTCCATTTGCACAGCAGCATGTGAAATTGATTGTCAATCAGTGTTGCTTCCTGAGTGGACAGTGGGATTTCACAGAAGTGTGATTGACTTGGAGTTACATTGTGTTGTTTAAGTGTTCCCTTTATTTTTTTGAGCAGTGTATAAAGAAAGCTGGGCTTTGGGGTAGTTTAAAGTGTACCTGTCGTCAACAAAAACTTTTTATATAATGTAGATAATACCATTATATGTATATTTGTAATATACATTGGTTAAAAATTGTGTATATTTTTGGGTGAAAAGATGCTGTCCTGCAGCTATTGTCTGTGTGTCTCTATGAGGAGTCCAAATACAGGAAGTGAGGACAGGACAAGCAGGGATCCGTGCAGGCTCCTGGCTTGTCAATCATCCAGATGTATGAGCCAGGAGCATGTTATATAGCCACAGTGCACACTGTCCTGCTTTTTCTTAGTGCACAGAGCCCTGCTTGTCCGCCCTCCCTTCCTGTATTTGGACTCCTCATAGAGACACACATGCAATAGCTACAGGGACAAAAATATAGACATTTTTTAACCAATGTATATTACAAATATATATATATAATGGTATTATCTACATCATGTAAAACATTTTTATTGACGACAGGTACACTTTAAGTTAGTGTTCAGCATTCCTTGCATGTCTTTTTTTTCCCTTTTCTGCCAATATATTGGTTGGCGGTTAACAATCTTCACTGATAAAAATATCTCTGTTATATTGCCTTGCATAAAGTTAACCATGTACCATTAGTTCCTGGGTTAGTATTCAGAATAGTGGTTTGCATCACTTGCATCACTTCTGCCAGCAATGCTATATGCTGGAATGTTGCTTGTTTTTTTGTTTTTGTTTTATATATTTGAAAAAGGAAACAAAGTCAAATGCCCAACAACACTGGTTTCGGTCTTTTTTGATAAAATTCCAGTTGTGCATTTTAGCTTTTTATATTAATTTCAAAATGCTTTTTCATTTCTCGATTTTCTAATTCAAAGATATTAAATTGAAAAGATGTATACAAGATGTCAAGTAATTGCTGAATAGCCGAATAAAAGAAAATCCCTGTTGTGAAATATACATCTCCATGAATAAAGGCTAAACACAAAGCAAGACAAAAGCATCTATTTTATTGCCATTTTCCAAGCAAGCTGGGCACTGTAATACAATTACACTCAAGACTTTCTCTCTGAAGGTCATACACTTCAGTCTTGGCCTAACTAAATATCAGGGATGCAAGATATCTTAACATGGTGCTGCGTGATAGGCATGACAGAGAGCTAAAGAACCACAAAGGCAGATGCTATTTTTAGAGAGCTGCTCCTGCAGGATACAGATTTGCAGCTACGGTGTGGATAGACAGTTTAAGGGACAGTACTTTGTCACAATGAATGTCATGTAAATTTATGGAAATTATGACAAAGATGATCATAAAGTTGCTGATATTTCTATGTGACATTTTACAAGTGATGATGCCAAACAGTGATCTGGAGAACCTCTGAATGAGAGTGCTTGCATTATGCAGCAATGGCCTGAATCTGCTTTACAAATAAACTTCATCTGATGTGAATATTGGAGCTAGTTTCATAAACAAACTAGAAAATACATAAGTACATTATTTATGTTAAGATACTTGTTACTCTATACTTTTATTTTACTTAAGTTAATATGTGCTATGTGAAGTAAATTCTAAAGACCATGAGTAAGACTGTTGACTCCTTACTAAAGTAACTAATAATAGAGGACAAATGACATAGATGGCACTCACCGAAGAGTCTTCTTAAAGGAAAACTGTAACCCGTTCACCCGCACTATATCCCGATACACCGGATTATAGTGCAGGTAACCAGGAGACCGATGCGAGGTCTCGGACTGCTATAACTACCTGCACTACAAAACCCTGATCCTCCGAAGGTCCCCCTCTTTCAGCACTGACTTGGCTCTGGAGGCGGGCCCGCCAGCTGGATTTAAATATTCCTAAACCCTGGTCACGTGAGCGCTCGTGCCTACTTAGCGCTCACGTGACCAATGCTTATGAATATTTAAATCCAGCCAACGGGCCGCCTCCAGAGCGCAAGTCAGCGCTAAAAGAGGGGGACCTTCGGAGGATCGGGGTTCCGGACTGCAGGTAGGTAGGTATAGCAGTCCGAGACCCTACGCGCTATTAGCCGTGGATCCCGGCTGTGAATAGGCGCCAGGACCATCCCGCTATGACGCCGGGACCCCACGTCATAGACAGTGACCTGACTTAGGACATACTCATTCGTCATAAGTCCTTAAGGAGTTACTGGAGTTACTGCAATATCTCTGTTATACTTCTTAGGAGGAAGGCTCTGACAGTAAGCGACCGGTCAGTGGATTCCTTCATCTCTACACATGGGGAAGTGGAAGGTCCCTCTTAGCCATCTCTGGATTGTGTTGGCGAGGTGGTGTAGGTCGAATCAGTGGTCGAGCCCAGCAAAAGTTGGACTGGTGGTGGTAGGCGTGGTGGGTAAACTAAGGCGTCAAAGTGGCTTTGCTGAGGAGGAGCTTGGAGCCCAAGTAGTCCATACAGAGAGGAGTGATAAGGAGTTTCACAATGACGATAATGTGGTGTTGGACAGGACATGGGAACCACCTGGGCATGAGCTAACGTGTTCAGAATAGGAGTGTCAGTGTCAGTGAAGAAGAACGTAGCCGAGGTAGGTAAAGAAAACCTGTGAAATGTAATAGGTGTTGGGCTGCTGGTCTGATGAGCTCAGGTGACGGCAACGCTGCTGCATGTTCAGGTTCTATTGAAAAACCATCCAGAGCAGGGGTACGGTCAGGTGGTGCAGTCTATATGAGATATTCTCCTGTGTAGAACTTCTTTTCTACCTTACCTGATGCAGGGTCCGAGTGTTGGAACTATGTCCCTATGTAGGCATATGAATTATATCCACAAGGCCGTGTGGGGCAGTCGGGATGCCCCACAATGTGAGGAAACTTCTGCTTCTGCTACTGATGATCCTCCTGATCCCTCCTGACTGTCTAACATCCAGGACGCTTAGTTATCCATTGGGGAATCCATGTCCTCCAGACAACAGTATTCTCCTAGTCACCCTGTTCTAGTGTGCCTCAATTCCTACCTGGCCAAGTTGTTGGTGGTGCAGGCCCTCCCATTGCATCTAGTTGACTCCACAGACTTAAGGCAACTAATGGGGTCACCATTATTTTGCAAAGAAAGCCATCCCCTCTTTGCACAATCATGTGGCAGAAAGGGTGGGCCACTCCATGAACTTGTCTGTGAACTTGTCATGGTTGATACGTGGAGTGGTAGCTACAGCCAGGGGCAATACATGTCTTTTACGGCCCACTGGGTCGAAATTCTGCAGAACAAGGCTCAACCACAACAAGGCCAGTAATTTGTAGTGACACCATCACGGTTGTGCCGATCCTCCTCCTCCACAGACATCTTGCACCCCATGGGGAAGAACGTAGCTTATTCTCCTCCTCCCCCTCTCTCCTTTCATTGCTGCAAAATCAAGCGTTGCTATGCTGTGTTACACCTGCTGAACCTGGGCGAGAAAAAGCACATGGCGAAGGAGCTGCTGCCCTGTCTGCAAGAAGAGATTTCAGACTGGTTCCCAAGTCGTGAGCTGACATTGGGAAACATTTCCGCCGATAATGGCACAAACATCGTCAAAGTGCTGCGTGAAGGTGCCATGACATGAATGCTAGACCCTATGGTCAAACGTTTCTTGACAACTTGTCCAGGTGTCAAGCCAGTGGTGTCTACAGTGCAGGGAAATTTGCATGCGGTTTAGCAGTTCCTATGCTTTTAAACATGACTTGCTTCACCTATGGCACCAAACACTCTTCCACAACACCGCTTTATTTGCGACGTTACAACACAATGGAACTCCACTTTACATATGTTGGGCCGCCTCTACCAGCAGTGGAAATAAGTGACCAACTTTCTCATGCATCAGCAACACAAATTCTGGAATTAGTGTGATTTACAGCTCAGGGACATTTGTCGCGTGCTTGTGCCTTTTGAGGAGGCTACAAGATATGTCAGCAAGGAAAACAGTGCCATTAGGGATGTGATGGCTCAGATATCTGATATTTCTTTTGGAGCAGATGGTGGAAGAAGGAGGGATAGAGGAGACTACATGTCTTAATGCAAGCAGTACGGATATTCTCCTTGAGGAGGAGGAGGAGGAGGAGTTGGATAAAGAGTAGAGGGACCTGAGGACGAGGATTTTGAGATTGACTCTATGGAAGAGAGGGGATGAGGACCTTACACAAGGTGACAATGATGAGGACGAGGAGGGGCTTTAGCAACCTTGGCAGTATGGGACAGAGTTGGAACAAGCTGGGCCCTCAGAAAAGCTGGAAAGGATGGCTAGGCGTATGCTTCCCTGCTTGCACAATAACAAGCATAGTGTTGGCTTAACCCCTTAAGGACCAAGCCCATTTTCATCTTAACCCCTTAAAGGGGTACTCCGGTGCTTACACATCTTATCCCCTATCCAAAGGATAGGAGATAAGATGCCTGACCGCGGGAGTCCCGCAGCTGGGGACACCCGCGATTATGCACGCGGCACCCTGTTTGTAATTAGTGCCCGGAGCGTGTTCGCTCTGGGTCTGATTACGCTCGACCGCAGAGCCGGTGGCATGTGACGTCATGCCCCCGCCCTGTGTGATGTCACGCTCCGCCCCTCAATGCAAGCCTACAGGAGGGGGCGTGATAGGTATCACGCCCCCTCCCGTAGGCTTGCATTGAGGGGCGTAACAAAAGGTGTTTATTCCATATCAATACAGCAAGCAACGTTTCTGCTGCCAATGCAGCCTTTTTCAAGCATTGGCAGCAGAAACATTGCTTGCTGTATTGATATGGAATAAACACCTTTTGTTACGCCCCTCAATGCAAGCCTACGGGAGGGGGCATGATACCTATCACGCCCCCTCCCGTAGGCTTGCATTGAGGGGCATAACAAAAGGTGTTTATTCCATATCAATACAGCAAGCAACGTTTCTGCTGCCAATGCAGCCTTTTTCAAGCATGGGCAGCAGAAACATTGCTTGCTGTATTGATATGGAATAAACACTTTTTGTTACGTTCATAATTTCGAGTGCTGCAGCTACTTTTTGGATGTGTGACGTGCCTTGATCTGGACTTTTTTGCTGCTTGCATCACCTGCACCTTGAATTGGGCACTGCTCCATAAATATATATATATATATATATATATATATATATATATATATTTTAACTGCATATTCATGTTTCACCTATATCCTTGTGCTGGCAGTGTGCTGCTGCATTCTTCTGTTGCTGTATATCTAGCCTAGTAGCCTGCACCTGCCGGCCAGGTCCATATAATAGTTTGGTATCAACTAAAGTGCTGGCTGACTTATTCTTTGTCTGTATTGCACATACGGGGGAGTGTCTACCTCCATGTTGGCCTTGCAACCCACTCACCTCTATCAGGTGTGTATATAAGGTGTCTTGGATGTTCCAGACCCTGCCATGCTTACTGAACTGTTCACACAGAGGCATATTCACAGTGTAGGGTCCGTCCCAATGAGGCCACCTTATCGCGGTGGGACGGTCCAAGCTATTTGACCGCCGGCGGAGACAAGTTTGCGAGCTAAGTGCCTCACTATTTCATAGTTTCACATTTGCATCTATTACACCATAGCTGTATAGCTCTCCATGTTTTAACTGCATATTCATGTTTCACCTATATCCTTGTGCTGGCAGTGTGCTGCTGCATTCTTCTGTTGCTGTATATCTAGCCTAGTAGCCTGCACCTGCCGGCCAGGTCCATATAATAGTTTGGTATCAACTAAAGTGCTGGCTGACTTATTCTTTGTCTGTATTGCACATACGGGGGAGTGTCTACCTCCATGTTGGCCTTGCAACCCACCCACCTCTATCAGGTGTGTATATAAGGTGTCTTGGATGTTCCAGACCCTGCCATGCTTACTGAACTGTTCACACAGAGGCATATTCACAGTGTAGGGTCCGTCCCAATGAGGCCACCTTATCGCGGTGGGACGGTCCAAGCTATTTGACCGCCGGCGGAGACAAGTTTGCGAGCTAAGTGCCTCACTATTTCATAGTTTCACATTTGCATCTATTACACCATAGCTGTATAGCTCTCCATGTTTTAACTGCATATTCATGTTTCACCTATATCCTTGTGCTGGCAGTGTGCTGCTGCATTCTTCTGTTGCTGTATATCTAGCCTAGTAGCGTGCACCTGCCGGCCAGGTCCATATAATAGTTTGGTATCAACTAAAGTGCTGGCTGACTTATTCTTTGTCTGTATTGCACATATGGGGGAGTGTCTACCTCCATGTTGGCCTTGCACCCCACCCACCTCTATCAGGTGTGTATATAAGGTGTCTTGGATGTTCCAGACCCTGCCATGCTTACTGAACTGTTCACACAGAGGCATATTCACAGTGTAGGGTCCGTCCCAATGAGGCCACCTTATCGCGGTGGGACGGTCCAAGCTATTTGACCGCCGGCGGAGACAAGTTTGCGAGCTAAGTGCCTCACTATTTCATAGTTTCACATTTGCATCTATTACACCATAGCTGTATAGCTCTCCATGTTTTAACTGCATATTCATGTTTCACCTATATCCTTGTGCTGGCAGTGTGCTGCTGCATTCTTCTGTTGCAATATATATATATATATATATATATATATATATATATATATAGCAACTGAAGGTAGAAGCGGCACTCCAATCTTGATTGAATCAAACTGTGTTTTTATTCACACATCTGTGCAAAACAGCAACGTTTCGGCTTAGCAATAAAGCCTTTCTCAAGCATAGTGAACAACAAAGCATGGTGCATATATATAGGCCCCCTAATTGCATATGCAGATGAGGGGGGGGTGTGCCCAGTACAAATCACAACAATAAGTAAACATACTCAAAAGACCACAATCAGTCATTATAATTCGTGCTAAATACAAAATCATACAATTATATGAGTAAAATACACACATTATAGGTGATTACATAATAAATAATAGTGCACAGTGTATAAAATTTGTGTAAATCCGGTTTCCAAGGCGGCGCTCACCTGCTGACACGAACATAGAGAACCAATCAGCTTCATTTCCTCCTGGAACACATTGTGTTTGTATACAAGGCCATTGCGCAAGTGCCGTAAGTTCATGTTCGGTCACGGCCGGAAAACATCAGAAGTCAGAAGCTTGTGTCATACACGGCAGTTTCCGGCTGCTATCAGCATCTGGGGACCCGCCGGCAACGGCCGACATCCGCAATCGCGCGGATGTCCGCCATTAACCCCCACCAGGACGTACCACCAAACCAGGACGTACATTTGCGTCCATTGGTCGTTAAGAGTTTAAAGGGAAGATAAGAGTACTGTATAGCCCCATCCAGTGGCTATCCAGTCACATCTTAGACCCTCGATATAAACCCAAAATGGGGGAATTTTTTTGCCCTCTGAGAAGGAGGCTAAATTGGATTTGTACAAGGAGAAGCTTGCCACGGCTTTTCAGCAACAAACCCCTGCTGAACAGTGGTCCAGTCTCCGCTCTCCGCAGAGTCATCCCTCCACTACTTCTACCAGCACTACTCCAGCAAGAGGCAGGAGCATCAGCAGCAGCATTGGCGGCATCTTGACATTTGAGCACATGATGGCAAAGTTTCTGCATCCTGTGTGCTTCCCTGACATGAGTCATCAAATGGATATAAATTATCACCTTAACAGCCAGGTTGAGGCCTACTTC
Source organism: Hyla sarda (assembly GCF_029499605.1). Taxonomy (NCBI): domain Eukaryota; kingdom Metazoa; phylum Chordata; class Amphibia; order Anura; family Hylidae; genus Hyla; species Hyla sarda. The sequence goes on from NC_079191.1 coordinate 117,572,651, forward strand.
AGCAGTGCCCTTTCTCTGACAGACACCATGAGCCCAGACCCCATGGACCTCTGGCTCACCAAATCAGACCATTTGCCAGAACGTGTCCATTTTGCCATGTGTGTTCTGTCTTGTCCATCCTCTAGTCTAGTTTGGGAGAGAGTGTTCAGTGCAGCAGGCTGCATGGTCACCCCAAAGTGAATGAGATTGTCACCCAGCAGCGTGGAAAACTGATTTGTACTAAAATAAATCAGGCATGGATCAGTGAGGAATCTAAATCTCCTGTTACAGATGCCACTGATTAGGCAGTACAACCACCCCTACTGTACGCTATTAACATCAGTCAGCCACCACCTGCTGTACACAGGCTGTAAACGGCTGAGTAGTGGATCTGCTGATCTGTGTGGATAATGACTGAACCATACCAGGGAGCGGAGTCTAAGGTGCCCGCCGCTAAGCAGGATGTACTTTCTGTGGTAGGCGGCACCCAAGTCGCTACTGCTGGCATGATCCGTCCACACAGGTTGCCCAGATGAAACTTGGCACTGGAAATAAACAAAGTCAGGACATAGCAGTAGTCAGCAGGCAGGCGGCAAAGGAGCAAGGTCAGTTCACTAGCAAGGAGGTCAGGAACACAGTAGGCAAACACAAGGTTCGCTTTCTCAGAGGCACTAGGCACAAAGATCGGGCTACCAGCCACAGGAAGTGACGGAAGTAAATAGGGACTGTTTCTGCTAAGCACCAATTATTGGTGCACTGGCTCATTAAATTTAGGAGAGTCGGCACGCATGCGCCCTAGGAGGCGGGGATGTGCACAGCGGCAGGAACAGGCAGGAGGAGAACAGAGCGAGCGCGTCTCAATGGATCGAGGGAAACGGCCGGAGGAAGCAGTGGAAGGTGAGCAGCAGTTCGGAGTTTACATGTGGGCATGTCCCGTTATGCGAACCACAGCACTGCCAGGGACAGAGAGGGACATGAGAGAGCGCTCCCGGCCGGATTGCCCGACCAGAGAGCAGGCTGTGATACAGGCAACTACTTAAAAAACACCAATCCACCATCACCCTACTTCCAGCCATGCCTACACATACACAACCCATCATCCATAGAAAAGGGATATTTATTTTGGCTTTTCATGCAAGAGATATGATATTTTTCTTTTTCAGTCTTCACTTTTTTGGAACGCCAACTCTGTTGCTACTCCCAATAAAGGGATAATTTTTGGAATGCTTGAAAGAATCCATGCCGTCTTCTTCACTTGCCAGACTAACAGCCTTTTGCTACTCCCAAAAAGGTAGTATTGCCTGAGAAAGGCGTATTGTAGACAAAACATAGCATTTGTTTATTTCATAAAAAGGTATTGCATAACTCCTTTTTTCCAGGAAAGATCACAAAAAGACTTCATCTTTCAGCTATATTTTCTCTTTCTCCCTTCTTCAACTCAAGATAATATTTCCAATTTTGGCACCACCTCACTCACCCCTCTAGAAATACTATCAAAGCAGTCAATGGCTCCACTCTTTCCCCACTTTCTCAAGTTCCCTTCCTCAGTTTTACTTTCAATTCTCCTTTGTATTTACATAGTAACATAGTTCATAAGGTTGAAAAAAGACCAGAGTCCATCAAGTTCAACCTATAACCCTAATGAGTCCCTACTGAGTTGAGTTGATCCAGAGGAAGGCAAAATACCCTCATATTAGAGGTGAAAATTCCCTCCTGACTCCAAATATGGCAGACAGAATAAATCCCTGGATCAACGTTCTGTCCCTATAAATCTAGTAAACATAACCAGCGATGTTATTATTCTCCATAAATCCATCCAGACCCTTTTTGAACTCTTTTACAGAGTTCACCATGACCACCTCTTCAGGCAGAGAATACAACAGGCTCACTGCTCTTACAGTAAAGAATCCCCATCTGTGCTGGTGTAGAAACCTTCTTTCCTCTAAACGTAGAGGATGCCCTCTTGTTATAGATACAGTCCTGGGTATAAATAGACCCCAGATCCAAGCACTCCACCTCAAAAAAAATTGGAATGAGTTCTTTTCCTAACATTAATTCGACAAAATTTTTTTTTAAACAATTCTTTCTTTTTCATATTTTCAAATAACAAGATAACATGTTGCAAATTTGCCGAGCCAAACGTAAGTGTATCAGAGATGGACATAAATTGCAAGCATCTACATTTAACTGAGAACCAGAAACAATAAGACAAATAATTCAAAAGATTAGCAAACTTAATTAAGGAGCTCTGAAGGTGGGAAGATAAGTAAAGGTTCATTTTACTTGTGGAGCTCGCAATATTCGTGTAGTAACCTGACAGGGGGTGAGGAAGGAGAAAAGAAGAGAGAGATAAGAAAGAAGGGAGGAGATGAGAAAGCAATTTACGTACTTGAATCAAAATATAACCAAAAGTCCAAATAAAATTGGACTGTGGGCAAATATAAGATAATCCAGTGAAGTAGGACAAGTCGTAAAGAGACATAGAAGGAAGTAGAAAGTTGAAAGACGGGAAACTAGATATAGAGGAAGACAAGACCTTCATTGCCGCAGGAAGAGAATTGGGGAGAGGAAAGAGGAAGGGAGGAAGCGGAGGGGAGTGGGAGTGGATGGAGGGGTTAAGTGTGAAAGAGAGATGAAGAGGCTAGAAGAGGGGTAATTAAGAGATCAGAAGCTTAGAGAAGGATAATAAGTGTGAGGCTAAAGGTATGGGGCCGGAGAGGACAGTCTGGCGAGATCAATCAAATGCTGTTCCCAGTAACAAAGCCAAGGAGACCACGTTTTAGTAAAGGAGGTGGGTGAGTGATCGCTCCAGCTGGACAATTCTCTCATTCTGCATATTTGTGCTACTTTGTTTAGCCATTGCTGAGTTGTGGGGGGTGACGTTTGCAACCAGTGCTGAGGAATCAAGGCCTTTTAAGCGTGCCACAATAGGTGTGCTACAAGCGATTTCTTGTTCATGATTATCCCATTATCGGGTAAACCTAGAATTACAGCTCTAGGCCACAGAGTCACTGTTGAACCTAGTTTAGTCAATATAAGTGTACCAATTTCCCTCCAGAAGTCAGCAATGGCAGGGCATGACTACCAAATATGTAATAGTGCACCTCGGTGTTCTCAACATCTCCAGCATACATCAGAGGGGGAGAGTCCACGATGATGTAGGAGATCTGGGGTCCTATACCAACGGGAGAGAAGTTTATAATGTCCTTCCTGCAATTTGACACATCTAGAGAAGCCCATTGAGTTTCTCAGAATGGATTCATTCTCCAATTCAGTTAGTAGTATCCCCAACTCCTTTGAGTAAAACATAGAGAGCATTAATTTAGGTTGAGGAGAGGCCAGAGAAAGTTTATCCAACCCAGGATAGGTCAGCCTCAATGACATATACCTTCAGTAATGAGACACATGTCCTTCTGACTACTCTGGAAATGAACAGAGGTATAAAACTGCTCAACATCAGGAAGTCCAATGCCCCCTGTGACCTACCCCCTCTGAGCAGGTTGTAGGGTAGCCTATGTGTCTTTAATGCCCATAAAAAGTGTGTGAACAGGCGTCACCACTGAAGAAGGGGCTGCTTAGGAAGAGCTATGGGGACCATTCAAAGAAAATACAGGGTCAGGGGTATAATATATGTCTGTAACAGGTTCTTCCTCCCCACCCAAGACAGAAAAGGTAGACAAGACAGTAAGCCTCTATTTGTTGATGGACTTTGGCCAACAAAGGAGTGTAATTTAAAGTAAAAAATCTGTCCAGTGATGGGGGAAGAGATATACCTAGATAGGTGACATAATGCGTAGGTCATGGCGAAAAGCCCTTCAATCGAGACACCAATGTCTGAGGTAATGACCCATTGAGAACCTCTGATTTTGAATAGTTTACTTTGAAGTTAGATAAGGAGCCATAGCGTTATAAGATGTCTTGGACTCGTGGGAGAGCTTCCATAGGGTTAGTTATTAAGATGAATAAATAATCTGCAAAAGCTGCAGTGGGATGGGTCTGTCCCTGAACTGTTAGTCCTTCAATCACTGTGTCTTGACAGAGGGCTTGTAGCAGGGTCTCCATAACTATAATGTGTAAGGACGGCGAAAGGGCGCAGCCCTGCCTCGTGCTGTTTCTGATTTGAAAGGACAGTGATAATGTGCCATTGACCCGAATGCGTGTGCATGGAGTTGAACATAGGGACATAATGGCTGTTATGAAAGGTGTGGGGATATTAAATTTGGCCAAAGTTTGTTGTAAGTAATCCCATGCCATTTTGTCGAATGCCTCCTCGGCATCTGTACCCAATAGCAAAAGTGGTGTGTTAGTCGAACTGGCATAATAAATGGCGTGCATCACCCTATGTGCATTATGTTTGCCCTCCCTCCCTTTAACAAAGCCCGTTTGGTCTGGGTAAATAAGGCCAGGCCGGAATCACCCTAGTCTAATGGAAGACACCTTGGCCCAAATCTTGATTACTAAGTTGAGAAGGGATATAGGACGGTAGCTTGGGCATAGACCATGATCTTTCCCCTCTCTGGGTATTTTCTGAAATATTACCTGTACCATGGAGCCACACCGGAGAGGCAGCAGGAGATCAGGGAGGTAAACAAATAGCTCAGAAGCTGGTGTAGGAAGGTGGGGTTTGGGATCATGGAAAACTGGGCTGACTTCGCTGTCGGTTACCAACTCTACCGTAGGGTCAGGCTGCACGTCAATGGGGAGGGTGCAGCTGTGCTTAGGGAGAAGATGGCTAGAATGGTGAATGAGTGTTTAAACTATAGAATAGGGGGAGGGAATCTACAACATAGAGGGGCAGATAGTGTAGATAGACCAGTGGGACTTATTAATGTACCTGGGGGCGGAGCAGAGGGATGGGTTAGAATAGTTAATAGGGATAGGCTTCATAGGAGAAAAAAAAAACATACACCTTTGAATTGCATGTTGTCTAATGCCAGAAGTCTGACCAATAAAACTGACGAACTGGAGTCAATAATGTCTGAGGAAAATTATGACAGAGACATGGTTGGACGATAACAATGACTGGGCGGTCAACATACACGGTTATAGACAAGACGGAAAGGGGAGGAGTTTGTCTTCATGTAAAGTCCAGACTGAAGGCCGCACTGCGGGAGGATATACGGGAGGGAAACTATAATGTGGAGTCATTATGGGTAGAATTATATGGAGTTTAAAAAAAAATCTGATAGGGGTTTGCTATAAGCCACCAAACATAATGGAAGAGGCAGAAGATCAATTACTGAGGCAAATAAACAAGGCAGCAAATCAAAATGATGTGATAATAATGGGGGACTTTAACTATCCTGATATAAACTGGGAGACTGAGACCTGTCAATCTCATAAAGGAAACAGGTTTCTGACTATAGCCAAAGACAATTATACGTCCCAAATGATGCAGGGCTCGAACAGAGAGGGCACCCTACTAGACATAAAATTAAGCAACAGACTTGACAGAATAACTAATGTGAAGGTAGAAGGATACGTAGGAAGTAGTGATCATAATATAATACTTTATAACTTGTTGTTCAATAGGGGAATCTCTCGAGGGGCCACAAAAACAATGAACTTTAGGAAGGCAAAGTTTGATCAACTCAAGGAAGCCCTTAACAATATAAAATGGAATAATTTCCTAAAAAACAAAAATACTGACACGAAATGGGAGACTTTTATGAATATTTAAAATTCTCACAGTAAGAGGTATATAGCTTATGGGAATAAAAGGGTCAGAAACAAAAGAAAACCAATGTGGATGAATAAAAATAGTAAGGGGGAAATAAATGACAAAATAAAGCATTTAAACTACTAAAACAGGACGGCAGTGAAGAAGCATTAAAAAACGATAGAGAAAAATGCTAAATTTGTAAAAAAAAAAAAAGATAAAAGTGGCAAAAATAGAGACAGAAAGACTCATTGCCAAAGAGAGTAAAACTGACCCCAAAAATGTTCTTTATATAAATAGCATAAAGGTAAAAAATGAAAGTGTAGGCCCTTTAAAAAATGATGAGGAAGAAATTATAAACGGGGATCAGGAAAAAGCAAATATATTAAACACATTTTTCTCCACTGTATTCACCAAGGAAAATGAAATGTCAGGTGAAATACAGTGAGATAAGGTAAACTCTCTAGTACAGGTTACGTGTCTAACCCAGGAAGAAGTACAGTGCCACCTACAAAAAATCAGAATAGACAAATCGCCAGGTCCAAATGGCATTCACTCCGTGTTCAAAAGGAATTAAGTAATGTAATAGACAGACCCCTATTTTTAATATTCAGGGACTCTATACTGACAGGAAAGGTTCCTCACGACTGGCACATTGCAAATGTGGTGCCAATATTTAAAAAGGGTCAAAAGGTGACCCCTGGAATTATAAACCTGTTAGTTTAACATTGGTTGTATGTAAATAGTTTGATGGGTTTCTAAGAGATGCTATTTTGGAGTATCTTGACAAAAATAAATGTATGACTCCATATCAGCATGGCTTTATGAGGGATTGATCCTGTCAAACTAACCTGATCAGCTTTTATGAGGAGGTGAGCTCCAGACTGGACCAGGGGCAATCGCTGGATGTAGTATATCTGGATTTTTCAAAAGCATTTAATATGGTGCCACATAAAATATTGGTACATAAAATTAGAAGGATTGGGCTGGGGGAGAATGTGTGTAAGTGGGTAAGTAACTGGCTCAGTGATAGGATACAGAGGGTGGTTATTAATGGTACTTATTCTGATTGGGTGACTGTTTCTAGTGGGGTACCACAGGGGACAGTCTTGGGTCCTATTCTATTTAATTTATTTATTAATGACCTTGTAGAAGGATTGAATAGTTAAGTAGCAATATTTGCAGATTACACTAAACTCTGTAAAGTGGTCAACACAATAGAGGACTGTGCATTGTTACAAATGTATCTGGATAGGTTGGAGGTTTGGGCTGGGAAGTGGCAGATGAGGTTCAACACTGATAAATGTAAGGTAGTGCACAAGGGAGGAAAATCCGGCCTGGGATTATGTATTAAATGGGAGCACACTTGGGACGACTGACATGGAAAAGGACTTACGGGTCTCAGTTAACAGTAAATTTAGCTGTAGTGACCAGTGTCGGGCAGCTGCTGCCAAGGCAAATAAAATCATGGGGTGCATTAATAGGGGCATAGATGCCCATGACAAGGAAATAATTCTACATCTGTACAAATCCCTAGTCAGACCACACATAGAATACTGTGTACAGTACAGGGCACCAGTGTACAAGAAAAATATAGTGGAGCTGGAGAGGGTTCAAAGACGGACAACCAGAGTAATACTGGGAATGTGAGGACTACAGTACCTAGAAAGATTGTCCGAGTTAGGGTTATTTAGTTTAGAAAAAAAGAAGGCTTAGGTGCGACCTAATAACTATGTATAAATATATCAGGGGGCAGTACAGAGATCTCTCCCATGATCTATTTATACCCAGGACTGTATCTATAACAAGGGGGCATCCTCTTCGTTTAGAGGAAAGAAGGTTTCTACACCAGCACAGATGGGGGTTCTTTACTGTAAGAGCAGTGAAGACTATGAAACTCTCTGCCAGAGGTGGTGGTCATGGTGAACTCTGTAAAAGAATTCAAAAGGGGCCTGGATCAATTTTTGGAGAGTAATAACATTACAGTTTATGAATACTAGATTTATATGGACAGAATGTTTATCCAGGGATTTATTCTGACTGCCATATTGAAGTCGGGAAGGAATTTTTACCTCTAGTAGGAAGGTTTTTGCCCTTCTCTGTATCAACTCATTAGGGACTCATTAGGATTATAGGTTGAACTTGATGGACTCTGGTCTTTTTTAACCTCATGAACTATGCTACTATGTTACTTAGAACCGTGATATGTGCCTCCAATGCCTAGGTGGGTAGGGTAGAGCCCCCCCCCCCCCCCCCAGTAGTCCATTACACCACTGAGTAAGCTTAGGAGTAGAATTGCTTGGAAAATTTTGTAATAAGCAAGGCTAAAACCATCGGGCCAGGGCTTTTTCCAGTGGAAATGGAAAGCAGGACCTTTCGTATCTCTTCCTCTGTGCAAGGTATTAATAGAGCAGCACCTCAGTGGAGAGGCTAGGCAAATGCAGAGTGTCTAAGAAAGTTCTAATAGCTTCAAAACTGGTAGGGTTACAGGTGTCAGATGTAGACAAATTTTATAGTGAGGCATAGTAGGATAGGAGGATAGCATAGTAGGATATAATTTGACAAAAATATGAATACATGTTCTCCTCCTATCATGCTCTAACTATTACAAAATCTTTCTACTGTATGCAGCCCTCCTTCTAAGGATGGGTTCACAAAGGATCTGGGTGTACTTGAAGCTGCTTTAAATGGCCAGCAGGATATTGTCATGTATCAAAAGAGGCAAGGACTTGTGGGACAGTGACATTATACAACTTCATAAGGCATTGGTACGACCTCACCTGGAATATGCTGTTCAGCTTTAGACACCATTTCATAAAAGGGATGTTCTGGAGCTGGAAAGGGTGCATAGACGTGCAACTAAAATAATAAGGGGCATGGAACATTTTAGCTATGAGGAAAAAAATGTGTTTATTCTTGAGAAGAGACGTTTAAGGGGGATATGATCAATTTATTTAAGTATTTATATTAAACGTGCAAAAATAAGGGGAAAAACTGTTCAAGGTAAAACCCTCTCAAAAGACAAGGGGGCACTGCCTCCGTCTGGAGACAAAAAAGGTTTAGCCTCCAGGGGCGACAAGCCTTCTTTATCATAAGAACTGTGAATATAAAGAACAATTTGCCTCAGGAACTGGTAACAGCAGGAACAGTTGAGAGATTAAATACATTCCTAGAACAAAATATCATTAATGTATATGCAGAAATATAGAAACACACCCCCTCCCCTATATTTACCCATACCCCTTCCCTTCATCTCCTTGGCTAAACTTGATGGACATGTGTCTTTTTTCTACTGTACTATGGTCTCCTTGTGCTGTATCTAAAAAAAGTATTTTCCTAGAATAATGTGTGGTGGCGGATTGGGGAATAAAGCCTTGTGGGGTGTAGGGTAGTTAGGGTATTGTTGTTCGGGATGATAAAGGGCGCTGTTAACCCTTGTCACTCGTGACACCAGGGTGAGGGTTAAATGCTGTATTCTTGATAGGCCTATTGCCACCCTTCCCAAGAGCAATAGGTGATGCAGAAATAAAGGATTGTCCACAACCACTGTTAACTGAAAACTTGCAGGAACTTTTACTGAAGAATTTCTGTACATGCAGCAATAGTAACAGTCCAGATAACAGAGTCTCTATGCATATAGCTTGAGCAGCAATTGACAGTTGGTTGGGATCAGATAAGCTCAATTTAGCTTCTTAGGGATTGTATAGCAGAGATCCACTGGATTTAAGGGTGAGTTTAAGTCCAGTGGTCTTGCGGTGAGTAGCGGGGAATTGCTTAGTCTATCCGCTATGTTAGAGGCCGAGGCCGCAAGGCTTTTGCCTAGTAAATCGTCTTTTAAGCTGCAGAGGTCATACCTCTTCCAGAGTCAGCAACCCATGAGAGGGATCAAGATGGCGCAGGTCCCTTATATGGGCAGAGAAAAAGACAAAAAGAGATGTGCGCTTCTAGTGCGGATGGTTCAGACAGGTGAGCCCCTTAGGATAATTAGGTAGGCTTACCAGAAGTGGTCATGCTCAGGGCACAACACCTATATCTGCATGTAGTATCGCTCGGTGAAGATGAGGTCAGCAGCTCCTGAAGTCCTCTCTGAGTGAGCTAGTCACTCAGCATTTCTGATACAGTCTGGAATAATGTGAACCAAAGGCCTGGGACACATAAAAGGAGGACTGGGTTCCGGGCGCTTCCCCTCCTAGTAGAGTACTGAATCTTAGGCAGGCAGATCCATAGAATAAAAATGGAGTTTATTCTCTTTATTCGAATAAACTCCCTTTTTATTCTATGGATCTGCCTGCCTAAGATTCAGTACTCTACTAGGAGGGGAAGCGCCCGGAACCCAGTCCTCCTTTTATGTGTCCCAGGCCTTTGGTTCACATTATTCCAGACTGTACCTTATATGGGCAGGGGCTGGCCATTTTGGATTGGTCCATAACAACTGTCACTCACTGTTACAGTGCATTGTGGGTGAACACGTCATGGGAACCTCCAAAGGTCCTGTAGCAAAACCATAGAGTTCTAACCTGATCACGTGACCCGCAGGTCCTGCTACGCTTGAATAGGTAGGCAATTAAATATATACATATCTATACTTATATTTATATGAACTTCTATACAGATATAGACTAACTGAGGGGTGACAAGGGGAGAACTATAGGAGAGGGACCCCGACGTTCTTAGGGACTCTGACTATGGGGACCTCTGCAAAGGTAACGTATAAAATACGGTACCGGGACACCACAAATATTTCTTACCAATAGCTTAGAATCTGAGCTTTTATAGAAAAAGAACCCACACAGGATAGCTTGGCGTAGACTTTTCTTCAGGCAGTTGAACAAAGTCAAGCTCAGCATGTTGCAAATAGGTGCTACACTTCCTTTATAGAATCTCTGCTAAAATAACCAAGTCTATTTCCAAGGTGATAGTCAAATGATTCTATACATTGCACAAAAAGTACTCAATTTTCCAGTAAATGAAAAAAAAAAATCAGCTAAAAATTCTGAGATTACTGTTCTGGCAACACTTTTAGAACTTGAAGCCAAAACACTTTCACTTAATTTCCCAACTTAACAAAAATAAATTAAAGTTGGCATATTAAAAATGCAACTGAATACCAAATATTTTTCCATTTTCTAGGAAATTGTAGATTTTTTTCCCCATTTTTTTAACATTTTTTTTAAACAGCTTATTTTTATGCTTCTGCCTTCCCTTTCTAAGGGGGTTACAATGCTGTAGACGAGACTAAAGACAGATATTGAGCACGAGCACCTAATAGTGTTATGAACTGAGACACTTAAATTTAATTATACTAATCAGATAGATAAAAAGTTGTCTGGAAAACGTTAAACATAATAAGTAATTTTATACCTTTTTTATCTGAGTCTTAAGAAGATTGCAGCTCTTTTATAGCTTGGCAAATTCATAAAACGTTGCCACAGTGCCTGTTTTATTGCTATTTTTTGGGTACATCTGTGAAGCTTGGCAGCCAACTGAATTCTTTAGAGAGGTTCAAACACTTTTCAATATTTGGAATTATTTTAATGGCATATTTTGATATATAAGCTGAACTCAGCTGCGGGAGAAAGGTATTCTGAAACAGGAAGGAATGTTAATAATTTGAAGTGGCTGCGAGACTTTCAATGAACTCTGTGCTCGCACAAGTAGGCTGCAAGGATTATCCAGAACTAGATTGGACCATTATTTTTTCAGCACAAGCAAAATGGTCATAAAAAGGTTTATTTTAAACGAAAAATGTTCATGGCGGTGTCCATGTTACTGAAGCTTGATAACATCTTTTAAGATAGGAACAGAAAGTCTCAAAGGGCAATGGACATTATCTG